>NC_057809.1:36920772-37129261 GCF_018294505.1 Triticum aestivum
GTCCAGTGCGGCACCGAAGCAGGGGAACGACGATGGTGCGACAGCCTCGGATGCAAGTGCTCTGGCATGGCTACAAGGGTAAGTGCCTGTTTTCTCTATATTTGAGTATTTGCTGCCATGATACGTCCTTGAACGAACATATTACTTAGAGATGGATCCAAAATGCAACATATTTGCTTCATCTTCCTTGACATGATTTTTCTCAAAATGCAACACTATGTTCATATAAAACAGTGTACTTGAGATGGATCGAAGATGCAACAGAGTAGTTAGAGATGGATATTTGTTGCTGCCAAATCTACAATGAAACAATAGACAAAGATTATGTTCATATAAAACAAATATGTTATATTGGATAATCTGTTTACACATGGCACTTTTTTTATTTAAAACACGAAGCAAGTATGTTCATGCACAATTGATCTTTTGCTTTTACAGGATGGATTCAAATTCAACATATTTGCTGAAAATCAAATTGCTTGGCAACCCAAAAAAAGCTAGGAAGGATATCAAATGCTTTTGTTATGATAAGGTTATTGATTCCGACTTAACAAATTATAAGGATTTGGTTGAATCAATCATAGAGCAGTACTTGCCTCGCTATTTGGAAGTTGCACATGTTCAGTACTATGATCCTTTTCTTAAAATCTACCCAGAAGTAACATCTGACCAAGAATTGGTGTCTATGTTTGAGAAACTCTCTAAGACAAAGGTTGTGCACTTGTTTGTTGCATATTGTAATCCATCTGAACAATATGATCCTATCACGGAGTGGCATATTCATGTGCATATCCAACCTAGCAATACAGAACAAGACGATGATGATTATCTTCGCAACCCAATACATGAGAATATAAGTGTTCATGGAGGATATATGCTTCTACAATGGAAGATGGGTGCACCGTAATGGTAATTTCTAACTTTACTCATGTGTGCTTAAATTGTTAAAAGATCTTTATTAATTATCTATGTTTGTCTTTTGTAGGTGAGAAAGAACTCTTGTGGTCATGATTGCTCAAGTACAAAAAGGAAAAAGAAGATACAAGGGAGGCTCTGTCTAAATTTTCAATTGAAATTTGTGCATGTGTGTACTGGGGATAATTGCAGATTTTGTTTTATTTGGTAATATATTTCAATTCATATTGCCACTGTTTTGACTTCCATTTTGGTCACAAAATACACCAGGGGTAAAATGGACTTTTCATATTGTATTTAACGGTGTTAGTTGGCAAAACTGACAGAAATGTCATAGAGGGAACAAAATGAAGTTTGAGTGTCAAAAAAGGAAAAAAATTTCTTTTAGGACCAAAAAGGGAACTAAATTTTAAGATAGGGCCAAATAAGGAATACTCTCGAAAGGAAAAGGAAATTCCACAAGACGAATGGCTCACTCTGCTTCATACATATGGCACACGAGAGGTGGCTGACGCGTGGGGTCACCTTATTGCTCGGTTGAAGTGAACAAAATCTGGCAGACCGCGGACGACCGCCAGCCGGCCACTGCGTCGATCTCTCTCTTCCTTACCCCTCGCCGCCGGCCGCCATGCTCTGCCTCGGGAGCCGCATCCTCGCCCACCTCCTCTCCTCTCCCACCACCTCTCTCCACCACCTCCCCCATCCACCCGCCTCTCACTCCTCGCTCCATCGCCTCCTCTCCGCTGCCGCTTCCCCGCACACCGGATTCGCCGTCGAGGAGTGTTAAGAATATATGTTCAGGAGGTTATGCGCCATATATATTGGCTGTTATTGTAACTAGAGATTAGTCTAGATCTTTCTTATCTCTATCTTAAACCTCCTGTATATCTCTTGCGGTTGTTTCCCAACAACCTTGACATGTAACCCAAACAATCATATCAATATAAATCATGCGGGTGCTCGTGTATGGGCATTGAGACACTTCCACAATATTTCACATGGTAATCAGAGCCTCCCTCTTCCGCCACATCTAGCATATGTCTTCCTCCCTGCCGCACCTCCTGATCATCCTCTCCACCAAACCAAGCCATGTCTTCCTCCACCCAAGTTCCATCCATAGGCCTGTCCAGTACCACATCCGAGCCTCTCACAAGAACGAACTACATCCTATGGAAATCCCAAGCTCGCTCCCAAATCATGGGCGCCGGACTATATGGGTACCTAGACCAAACCACACCCGAGCCACCCAAAACCATCATCACCAAAAACTCAGAAGGAAAGGAACAGATTGTTCCAAACCCTGCATATAACCCATGGCTGATTCAAGATCAGCAGATTGTAGCCTTTTTCCTTCGAAATCTCTCAAAGGAGGTACTCATCCAGGTTGCTTCTTTAGAAACTTCCCACGCCATATGGTCAGCCCTAGCAAAGATGTTCACCGCACAATCTCTCTCCCGTGTAAACAACTGCCGCATAGCCCTATCCAATGCCCAGAAAGGTTCACAGAGTGCCACAACCTATTTTGGTCAGATGAGGGCCCTCTCTGATGAACTAGCTGCGGCTGGGAAACCCATCGGAGAAGGAGAACTTCTTTCCTTTATCATTGTAGGGCTCGACATGGACTATTAGCCGCTGATCTCAGCGCTGGACGTACGCACCGAACCCCTCTCGGTGGATGACCTCTTCGGCATGGTTGCAAATTTTGACCAACGCGTTGAGATGTTCCACGGGACAGGGGCAGGTGCCTTCAAATCCTCCACTAATGTTGCAGGTCGAGGTCGCGGCAACAACTCCAGAGGCTATCAAGGCTACCGCAACCCGTCCAGGGGTGGTGGTGGCGGTGGATCCCGCGGCGGTGGCAGCAGCGGCGGCGACCCCTACAACAACTCCAACAACGCTGGTGGCAGTGGCCACTACAACACCAACAACTCCAGCGGCGGTGGTGGTGGTGGCCACTACCAGAATGGCGGCGGTGGTGGCGGTGGCCACTACCAGAACGGCGGCAGCAACAACAGGCGTCCCTACTACAACAACAATAGGGGCGCCCCTTCCAAGGGTATGAGGAGTATGAAAATAAATGTCATATTTGTAAGAAAAATAATCATATTGCAAAGAACTGTGATTGGCGTCATGCTGAGAACAACTCCAGGAAAAAGGTTGCAGCGGCTGCAGACACATCATATGGTGTTGACACCAACTGGTATGTCGACTCCGGTGCTACAAATCACATCACCAACGAGCTTGAGAAGGTGACAATGAGCGAGAAATATCATGGCCATGATCAAGTCCACAATGCCAACGGTGAAGGTATGAACATTGATCATATTGGTCATGAAATTGTCAAAACCCCTCATGGCAATATTTATCTTAGAAATATCTTGCATGTTCCAAAAACAGCCAAAAATCTTCTTTCTGTTCACCGTATTGCCATTGATAACAACGTGTTTCTAGAATTTCACCCTTATTTCTTTTTGATCCGAGATCAGGTCACGAGGAACATTATCTATCGAGGTAGATGCGTGCATGGGCTGTATCCTTTGATTCCCCAATTTAGAAGCTTCAATAAACAAGTCTGTGGTGTCATAAGACTCTCTCCCGAGCGGTGGCACGCAAGATTAGGACATCCATCTTTTATCGTTGTTCAACAAGTGCTTAGAAATAATAAACTCCCATGTGTTAGTGAGCATAATTTTGAAACTATATGTGATTCCTGTCAAAAAGCAAAGTCACATTAGTTGCCTTATCCAGTTTCAACTAGTATTTCTACTAGACCATTACAACTTGTCTTCTCTGATGTGTGGGGTCCTGCCCCTATGTCTGTTGGTCGCCATACTTACTATGTTAGTTTCATAGACGACTTTAGTAAGTATACTTGGATCTACCTCCTGAAAAAATGCTCTGAAGTTTTCCAAGTCTTCCAACATTTTCAAGCGCTTGTTGAACGTCAATTTGATAGCAAAATCCTTGCCGTACAATCCGATTAGGGCGGCGAGTACGAGAAACTCGATTCATTTTTTCAAACCTTGGGCATCTCACATCATGTGTCCTGCCCCCACGCCCATCAACAAAACAGCTCCGCTGAACGCAAGCACCGGCACGTAGTTGAGGTTGGGCTCCATGCCCCTCAAGTTTTGGGATGAGGCCTTCCTCACCGCGGTGCATCTCATTAATATGCTTCATAGCCGTGTCATCCAAAATGATACACCCATGCACCGACTGCTTAACACTAGACCAGATTATACCTCTCTTCGTGTGTTTGCCTTCGCTTGTTGGCCCAATTTACGTCCCTATAGCAATCACAAACGTATGTTCAGATCCAAACAATGTGTGTTTCTCGGTTATAGTGCCAAACACAAAGGAGTTAAATGTCTAGATGTCTCTACTGGTCGTGTCTATATTTCCCGTCATGTTGTCTTTGATGAGACCGTGTTTCCCTTTGCCAATCTTCATCCTAATGCCGGTGCTTTGCTTCGCAAAGAAATTCTCCTTTTGCCTTCTCATTTAACCGGTTCTCAGCACAGGGATGACAATTGTATTGATCATATGACTAATGCTTCTAACCATGAAAATGAGGCTTGTGGTGCTGCAGGATCTCATCTAGAAGGAGCAGAAAAAAAATCCAATGCAAAACAGTGCAGAAAACGTCCCGAACGGACTACATTTTATGTGTCCGCTACATGACAACGCCGCCGAATCTGCATCGGGATCAGCGGCCGCGTCAGATCCGACAATGTCAGCCTCGGGATCAGGGGCGCCAGACCCAACAGCATCAGCCTCGGCCACGAGGCCTCGGTAGGGGTCTCCAGCATGCGCGCCTAGCCAGCCCGCAACCAACCGGTTCGGCGCGACACCGCGCGTCTACATCAGGCGCGCTGACCACCAATCAGGTGTTGGCGCTGATCTCCACCCTGATACGGAGGCGCGGGGATTTGGTGTGGAGTCCGGAGCCATGGGATCTTCTGCGCCGGTCTCCTGTTCACCGCGTGGCAGCATGGCCACAGAAGATCCGGCCGCAGATAACAACAGCGAATCTGCGCCAGGATTGATGGGATCCCCTGCAGCTGCCTCTCCCAGATCCTCTGCGCCTGGTTCGGGTGTGGTGGCCCAGCCTGTACAAACACAGCCATGCACCAGACTACGAGCAAGTGTCATTCAGTCGGTTAATTATAAAGTTAAGTATGGTTTAACTTGTTCTACAGGAGAGCCTAGTACATTTCAGGAAGCATGCAAGGATGCAAAGTGGATGAAAGCTATGGAAGAAGAATTTCAAGCACTTTGGAAAAATAAAACATGGCACCTCGTTCCTTCATAGCAAGGTAAAAACTTGATTGATTGCAAATGGGTATTCGGAATAAACAAAAAGTCAGATGGTACTATAGATAGATACAAGGCCAGGCTAGTTGCAAAGGGGTTCAAGCAAAGGTATGGTATAGACTATGAAGATACATTCAGTCCAGTTGTTAAAGCTGCCACTATACGTCTCGTTTTGTCTATTGCTGTATCCAGAGGATGGAGTTTCAGACAGCTAGATGTGCAGAACGCGTTTCTGCATGGTGCTCTGGAAGAGGAAGTTTATATCAAACAACCTCCTGGTTTTGAGGACAAAAACAAACCTTTTCATGTATGCAGGCTGGATAGATCTCTGTATGGACTGAAACAGGCTCCTAGGGCTTGGTACTCACGCTTGAGCTCAAAATTGCAAACACTTGGATTTGTTCCTTCATGGTCTGATACATCACTGTTCATCTATAATAAGTCACGTACATCACTTTTGTGCTTATTTATGTTGATGATATTATTGTTACAAGCTCATCAAATGAAGCTATGACAGCCTTGTTGAAGGATTTGAATTCAGAGTTTGCTCTTAAAGATTTAGGAGATTTGCATTATTTTCTCGGTATAGAAGTTAAAAGAAACAAAGAAAGAGGACTTCACTTGTCACAGGAAAAATATGTGTCGGTGTCAAAACCGGCGGATCTCGGGTAGGGGGTCCCGAACTGTGCGTCTAAGGCGGATGGTAACAGGAGGTAGGGGACACAATGTTTTACCCAGGTTCGGGCCCTCTTGATGGAGGTAAAACCCTATGTCCTGCTTGCTTAATATTAATGATATGGGTAGTACAAGAGTAGATCTACCACGAGATCGGAGAGGCTAAACCCTAGAAGCTAGCCTATGGTATGATTGTATGTCGTCCTACGGACTAAAACCCTCCGATTTATATAGACACCGGAGAGGGCTAGGGTTACACAAGGTCGGTTACAAAGGAGGAGATATACATATCTGTATTGCCTAGCTTGCCTTCCACGCCAAGTAGAGTCCCATCCGGACACGAGATGAAGTCTTCAATCTTGTATCTTCATAGTCTAACAGTCCGGCTAATGGAGATAGTTCGGCTGTCCGGAGACCCCCTAATCCAGGACTCCCATAGTAGCCCCTGAACCAGGCTTCAATGACGATGAGTCCGGCGTGCAGTATTGTCTTCGGCATTGCAAGGCGGGTTCCTCCTCCGAATATACCACGGAAGAATTTGAATATAAGGATAGTGTCCAACCCTGCAAAATAAGTTCCACATACCACCGTAGAGAGAATAATATTTTCACAAATCTAATTTGCTGACTTGTTTTGGCAACACGACATTATGCCATGGCCCGGTGATTATTCGAACCGTTTCCTTTAACTAGCCCCGCACATAATGCGAGGCAGTTTTTCAACTCATCTTGTCAAAGCAAAGATTGTGTCCCCTTATTACGGGATTCTCATCAGTACGGGCGTGGGTAACCCAACCGTGTCTAGGACTCCTAGATTATAGGCAAGTCCCAAACGGCTACGGAGAGGACGCTTGATATTCACCCTCTTTATAAAGGGACAAGGCTTTACCTTTTTCCCTCCCGTGCTCAATCAAATCCCCCCGCCTCGAGTTCTAACACCCAAAGCCCAGGTTAGGTGCTCCAGATCTTCAGTCATGTCCGGATGTAGCCTTCAAGGCCGGTGGATGCCCTCCTCCGTTATGGAAGAAGACATCAAGAAGTTGAGGGAGGCCAGATACCTGACCGCCAAGGTTTCGCATCGGCTGCCTGCCCGAGGGCAGGTCGTCCCTACTCCTGAACCCAACGAAGACGTCGTGTTCATCTCCCACTTCCTCCGAGGACTAGGCCTCACTCTGGATCCCTTCGTTAGGGGGTTGATGTTTTATTACGGGCTAGATTTCCACGATCTAGCCTCAGACTCCTTTCTCCACATCTCGACTTTCATTGTCGTGTGTGAGGCCTTCCTCCATATTACCCCTCACTTCGGCCTGTGGCTCAAGACCTTTGACGTGAAGCCGAAGATGGTTGAGGGGCAGTATGCAGCGTGCGGAGGCGCATTAATAAGCAAGATAGCAGGAGCTCCATGGCCCAAAGGTTCCTTTCCAGAGGTGTCCGAATTATGGCAACATGGGTGGTTTTATATCACAGCTCCCAGAAGTGCCAAGTGGGTGGCTGCCCCTGCTTTCCGCTCAGGCCCTCCACCACAACTGATGTCATGGATTAGCAGAGGGCTAAGCTGGGGTCCTGCCAATGACGTGCCTGTACTGCAAAGCCGCATCCAAAATCTCTTAGAAGGAGATTTTAGTTTGATTATGGTGGCGCAAGTCATGCTGGTTCATC
The DNA here is from genome assembly GCF_018294505.1 of Triticum aestivum. Taxonomy (NCBI): domain Eukaryota; kingdom Viridiplantae; phylum Streptophyta; class Magnoliopsida; order Poales; family Poaceae; genus Triticum; species Triticum aestivum. The sequence continues at coordinate 36,928,335 of NC_057809.1, forward strand.
GAGTCCGGCCTTGCAAACGCTGGCCCCTCCGCATGTGGGAGTTCAACCCAGAAGGGCCGCATACTATTCAGAATTCCTCGGCCTGACGCACGAGGAGATGTACAAATCATTCTTCGGACCCCAAATAGAGTGTCCGGATACCACCGAGGACGTGGGCCTGAGCAGCAACCGTACCGCCGAGCAAGTAAGTAATCCTTCAGCCCAACACACCGTCTTTTCTTTACCACGACGTCATTATGAGAAATCGCTCTTTGACCAGCACTGGATAACAAAGGCGAAGATGATTTGGTGTTCGGCCCACCTTCCTGAGGGTTTGGAAAATCCGGTACTTGAAAAGATGCTCGAGCTAGCACCTTGCTGGAGCCCTCAAAGGAAGACAAGGGGGGGATAATGAGGGCGAAAGCGGACCTCCATCGCTACCCATTCCGACCGAGGGAACGAACGCCTCCGTGAGGGAGGATAACCGAGGGGAGGAATCAAACATTCTCTCACCCCGGGGAAGGAAGAGGACTACCTCTGAAGATCCGGAAACCAAGGTTTCCAAGCGGGAGAAGAAATCTCCGCCAGAGGGTCCTGCCTTGGAGGGTGCTCTTGCCGCACAAAGTCCGCGCGGGGATCAGCCCTCCAACGAGCTGTAAGTAATCAGAAAGTACTTTAATAGTGGAGATATACTACCTTGCCTCTAAGGAAAATAACCGGAGTATTTATTGCAGTTCGGATCTTAGCCCTTCTCAGCAGAGCTCATCTTTGGGGGATCTTCTTTCGGAGATGATGGAGAGCGAAACGCCTCCCCCGGACTCCTCCGCTCAAGAAGCGGGCGACCTTGAAGTGTCGTCACAGAGGGCCTCTCCGGATCCGGTGAGACCAGAAGATAATCCTATAGTCACCCGAAGTCCCCAACGTCCGGCTCTCGAAGAGAGCGAACAGAAGAGTCCGGCACCGTCTGGTATGCGGTCGGACGTACTGAGAGAGCTATTGGAGCGAGCGGCCATCTCAGAAGAACACCATACATTGATGGGTACGGTGATGGAAAGGATCTCATCCGCCGAAAGCGGGTTGCATGATGCCTTTATGAGTCTACTGATGGGCTTTGAGGTACATAAAATGATGTACATTTGTGATGGTACCGCACATTTTTAGATGTGCCCTGTGTAGATATTAGCCCCTGAGACTCTGGTTGTTGCCGAGAACGGCGGCAAATAGAGGATCGTAGTCCCAGGCAATAACCATACCGCTTTAATGTGCAGGTAGTGGGAGCTCCGGTGGTTAGCCGGACTCAAGAATTTGCCGAACTGAAGCGGCAACTGGATGCGGCGGATGCCGACATCGAGCTTGTTAACAAGAGGCTTGACGAGGCACAGGGTAAGTGTTATTTTTTGGTGAATGCCACATAGTAAGAGCAGCATGATGCCAGTATCTTTAATATGTTGTGAATGCAGATGGAGCTACCACCGTGGAAACCTTGCGGGCGGAACTTGCCCGAGCCAAAGAACAAGCAAGGATTAGTAATGCGGCTGCTTTGAAGGCGGCCGAAGAGTTGAAAGCCGAGAAGGCCGCGCATTGCAAGAGCAAAGAGAAGATGGCCAAGATGGCCGTAGAATTAAAAGACACTGCCGACCATTGCCGGGTCCTTGAAAAAGAGAACCGATTGAAGGCAGCGGACCTTGAAAAGGCCACGATGGCGAACAAAGACACCCGCTCTGCTATGAGAGCGAAGAAGGAGGAGCTGCGTGAAGCCGGGGATATTGCGGCTGGGAAGCCGTTCATGCTACGGAGAAAGTTCGGAGATCCACGGTATGCCCCTGTGGATCGGCTGTGGAGTTCGACAGACGCATATATGGACTTGGCGGCGAGCGCTGCCGATGCAGCCAAATACTTCCAAGGTCAAACAGATCGTGAAGTGGACAAGCTGTTCTAGTCGCAATTCAACATTCCAGAGCATCCGCTTCCATTGACTGATCAGCTAGTCGAATGGGCCGAACTGAATAGGTTGTCCGGACTCACCATGAGGTCTGTCGTGGATCAGCTGTGGCCGGAAAAGTCGAAACCGAACAGCTATTTCAGCTTAGTGCAGCAGTTCCTTGGTGCGGTGCCGCGCATCAATGCGATGAAGAGATCGGCGTGCATAGAAGGCTCGCGGATGGCCCTTGCCCATGTTAAAGCATACTGGGTGGAGATGGATGCTACCACTGTTGCGGCGCAGGGTTCGGCCATAGGCCGAGTGGCTGCCGAGCACTATTTCGAAGAGGTTCTCGAGGGTGCTCGTTTGATAGAGGCCCAGTGCTCGAAGAATATTATGTTTGAGTGACATGTATTCCCATTGTAAACACAATGTTTTTATGAAATTTATTAAGGTTGTGCTTATACTTTTGCCTTAAAGTAATATGATGCCTCATGTGCGGCCATTTATGTATACATGTGTATAACCTGAAAGATTGCAGTCGTCGGCTTCAGCCCCCACACATATAATGCGGAGGTGTTCGTAGAAGATGCGTGTTCACACTTAACCCAACGTCTTGGTCCTATTAAGGAGGTGACAGTGCAGCGAACGAGGCAACCGGACTATAATGCTTTAACACTTTGACTTAGCCATACGAGTTTGACGGTGGGGCTACTATATAGCCCCTGTTGGCTCCGCACTCTCCTGAATTCAGGGTGCGCACATGCCTGGCCAGGAAACGGCCCTTCATTAAGGCGAAGGAATTCTAACATTCCGATAGGTCATCAAGTGGTTGACCAGTCTCACGCTATATCATGACAGTCAGTTTTCGGCTTTCTCTACTGAGGTGCTCGTCCGGATGACCCGGGGCACAATCACAGTAGTTCTCCTAGTGCTACCTTAGCCGATAGAGCGGAACGTAAGGTACCAAAACATAGGAGCCGGGCAAACCCAACATTTGACCAAAGACATGATTCGGAGCTGATGCATATAAGGCCAAACTCGCGACGCCGGACACTCCCTAAGGTATTCGGTCTTTATGGTATAACCCGGGCCTAAATAGTGCCCTTTGTAAGAAGCCCCTAGTGTCCAGGTACATGCATTATTCTGACATGGCCACATGCAAAGACGCCAGCATCCTTCTCAATTGTACTGAGAATCCGAGGGATGTGTATCAACAAGAGACAGTGAAAAAGGTTGACGCAGGGTCTTAATCTAAAAAGAATCCTTGGGGCGGGTCCCTGCTGCACGTCTGCGCCTGTGTCTCCGTTGTGCCGTATCCTGGACGGGTGTAGCACGATGGTCATCTGTAAAAGAGAGAAACTTAGGTGAAAAGTTGTCGTGCAAAAAGGTAGGTTTGAAGAAACCATGTATAATTTAAGATGAGTAAAAATTGCCACTTGTCTGCGCGCGTTGAGCCCCTTGTATTTGTAATAGGGGTGTGGCTTATCAAACCTGTGTGAGTTACATATGGCTGCGCCGAACTCGTCTAACCGTGTCCGTGGTCTTGACGACCTATCAAATGCTTTAGCTGGTGAGGCCCTTTTTAGTGTGCGGCTGCCAAGGCAGTCACACTCTCTTCGGTGCGCAGGCATCGCTTAATATTTCCATTTACTATAATGATGCCACGTGGACCGGGCATCTTAAGCGTAAGGGAAGCATAGTGCGGTATTGCATTAAAGCGAGCGAAAGCTTCACGTCCAAGTAGTGCTTGATAGCCACTTTAGAACGGAGCAATGTGCAATGTTAAATGTTCGCTACGGAAGTTATCGGGGAAGCCGAATATAACCTCTAGTAGCAGGGAGCCCGTGCAATGAGCCCCTGGGACTAGCATTACTCCTTTAAGGGTAGTATTGCTTAGGCAAATTTTCGTTGGGTCTATCCCCATTTTGCAGATTGTATCCTGGTATATCAGGTTTAAACTGCTGCCACCGTCCATCAGGACTCGTGTAAAGTGGTATCCGTCAATTATTGGGTCTAATACCGGGGCAGCCCATCCTGCACGCCGGATACTTGCTGAGTAATCCCGATGGTCAAAAGTGATCGGTTGAAACGACCAGTGGCGGGACTCCGCGGTGATAGGCTGTAACACCCCGGATGTAATTTACCTAATATGCACTCCAACTCTTGCCGTTTCCGGCACTAAGTTATTTTATTTCCTCAGGTTCGGGTTTTTGTCTCCGTGTGTTGTTGTCGTTGTCATGCATCTCATATCATGTCATCATGTGCATTGCATTTGCATACGTGTTCGTCTCATGCATCCGAGCATTTTCCCCGTTGTCCGTTTTGCATTCCGGTGCTCCTATCTCCTCCGGTGGTCCTTTCTACCTTCTTTTCGTGTGTGGGCATTAAACATTTCTGGATTGGACCGAGACTTGCCAAGCGGCCTTGGTTCACTACCGATAGACTGCCTGTCAAGTTTCATATCATTTGGACTTCGTTTCATACTCCAATGGGTAACCGAGGGACCGAGAAGGCCTCGTGTGTGTTGCAGCCCAACACCCCTCCAATTTGGCCCAAAACCCACCAAAACCGTCTCCATCATCTAGAGCGTTCGGTCACGATCGCGTGGCCGAAAACCGCACCTCATTTGGAATCTCCTAGCTCCCTATATCTATAAATAGGTGCACTCCCCCGAAAATTCCGGATCCCTAACCCTAGCACCGCTCCCTCTCCGCCGCCGGATAAAAATCGCCGGGCCGGACACGTCCGACCCGCGCCGCCGCCGCCACGTGGCACGCCGCCATTCACCGCCGCCGTCTCCCACCGCGCCGGCCCGCGCGGCCCGGGGCAGGCCCCCGCGGCCCGAGCCGCCCCGCGCCCGCGCCCGAGCGCCCCGCCGCCTTCGTCCTCCCGCGCGGCGAGCCGCCCTCCTCGTCGCCTCGCGTTCGGCCGCCGTAGGCGCTATCGCCGGCGAACTCCGGCTCGGCCACACCTCGCCGGGCCTTGCCTCCTCGTCGCCCCGCGCCGCCGAAGACCTCCGCCGCTCCGGCCACTCCCTCACCGCCCGGCCTCTCCTTCCCTCGAGTCCCTCTCCGGCCTCCTCCGCGGCAAGTTCCATCTCCGGCGAGCTCGAGCTACAGCAACTCCGGCGAGTGCATCGGAAACCATGCCGATCCAGAAATGAAAATCTCGGTTGACTTCTTCTCAGAAACCCTAATTATTTTGCCTTCTTGCTCGTGCCGTAACTCTGCATCCGTAGCTCCGTTTTGGACATGTAGCATATCAAAATGTTCGTCTCAGAGAGTAATTCATTTCATCTCATTGCATCATTTTCATTTGAGCTCATATTGATGCCCGAAATGCTGTTGGAAGAGTGCTATTTGAGTTAATTGTCAGATCTGCTGCACCAAATAGCTATTTGTCATTTTTGCCATGATTAATGTGTGCATGATATGCCCCTGAGCTCTACATGTGTTTTGTTATATGCCATGCCATCTTTACAGAGGTGCTATCCATGTATTTTTGTGATATGTGTGGTGACTAGCACAAGCTTGGAAAGTGGTGCATTCATTAATGCTGATTTCAGGGACTTAGAATTTCTCTAAGTCCTTGATCTGTTTTTATCAATATGCCATATGTTCATGTTGTTTCCTAGTGATCCGTGCGTCTTATGAGGATGGTCAGTAAGGATGATTTGTTAATATTGTGGTGCTCTATCCATCCATGTCTTTGTTTGCAATTATGGAGGACCTTAGCTTGAGTCAACCGAGCTCTACTTTTGCTATTTCGTGAATCTGGGCAGATTGTCTACTTGTTAGCGATTTTGCCGAGGATGTTGTTGTTGATCCGTGCATGCTATGTTGTTGTTCTTGCCATGTCTAGCTTATATAATGTGTATTCTGTAGTGAGTGCATCGAGCTCGTGAACATGCCTACTCGTTAAGATATTTGCATGCTCCAGTTTTTCACTAAGTCTGAGATCTGATTATGTTTTTGCCATGTTCACATGCTTGCAATTGTATTTTCTGATCCCTTTTGGCTCAAGGTCACTAAGGGACTTTTGTTAAGCTCTTTGAGTAGCTCTATGCCATGCCTTGGTTTGCCATGTTAAGTTCCTGTAACATATAGTTTTCTTGCTCCAAAGTGTGCTACCTGATCTGAAATTCCAGGCTTGTGTTAATTTCACTAAGTCTGAAACCTGTTTATCAATTGCACTTTTGCCATGCTTGTTTGAACCTGTTAATGGATGAATTGGCCGTAGCTCAGTGTTCATCTTTTGTCAAGCATCATGAGTGGATCCCTGCCATGTATTTTGCTTTCATGTTTGAGTGTTGTAGCATAATTATCTTGTTGCGTTTAGATGGCTACTTGCTGTTTATCGCAGACTGGTGCCATATTTGTTTTGCTTGCCATTTCCAAACCATGCATCCGATTCCGGTGTCTTTATATCGATTTCAACCGAAATCACCTCACCTTTCCAGTGGCACACTTGGATTTCCAAGTTGAGGCCAGGTTCATTCATTCCTTGTCAAATCTTGCATATGCATCACATATCGCATCCCGCATAGCATACCATGTTTGCATCATGTTGTTTGAGCTTTGCACGTGGTTGATTGTGTTCCTTTTGCTTGTTTGTCTTGTTTGGGTAGAGCCGGGAGACGAGTTCGCTAACGAGGAGCCCGTTGAGTTTGCTTTCGAGGATCCAGTCAACTCTGACAACTTTGCAGGCAAGATGATCATACCCTCGAAATCACTTCTATCTTTGCTTTGCTAGATGCTCGCTCTTTTGCTATGCCTATGCTACGATGCCTACCACTTGCTTATCATGCCTCCCAAATTGCCATGTCAAACCTCTAACCCACCATGTCCTAGCAAACCGTTGATTGGCTATGTTACCGCTTTGCTCAGCCCCTCTTATAGCGTTGCTAGTTGCAGGTGAAGATTGGAGATCGTTCCTTGTTGGAACATTATTTTCTTGTTGGGATATCACTATATTATCTTGTTATCTTAATGCATCTATATACTTGGTAAAGGGTGGAAGGCTCGGCCTTTTGCCTAGTGTTTTGTTCCACTCTTGCCGCCCTAGTTTCCGTCATATCGGTGTTATGTTCCCGGATTTTGCGTTCCTTACGCGGTTGGGTGATAATGGGAACCCCTTGACAGTCCGCCTTGAATAAAACTCCTCCAGCAATGCCCAACCTTGGTTTTACCATTTGCCACCTAGCCTCTTTTTCCCTTGGGTTTCCGGAGCCCGAGGGTCATCTTATTTAAACCCCCCCGGGCCAGTGCTCCTCTGAGTGTTGGTCCGACCGAGCAGACTGCGGGGCCACCTCGGGGCAACTTGAGGTTTGGTTTTACTCGTAGGATGTCTCATCTGAGTGTGCCCTGAGAACGAGATATGTGCAGCTCCTATCGGGATTTGTCGGCACATTCGGGCGGTGTTGCTGGACTTGTTTTACTTGTCAAGTTGTCTTGTAGAACCGGGATACCGAGTCTGATCGGAATGTCTCGGGAGAAGGTTTATCCTTCGTTGACCGTGAGAGCTTGTCATGGGCTAAGTTGGGACTCCCCTGCAGGGATTTGAACTTTCGAAAGCCGTGCCCGCGGTTATGGGCAGATGGGAATTTGTTAATGTCCGGTTGTAGATAACTTGAACCTTAACTTAATTAAAATGAATCAACTGTGTGTGTTACCGTGATGGTCTCTTCTCGGCGGAGTCCGGGAAGTGAACACGGTGTTGGAGTAATGTTTGCCGTAGGTTGTTCTCTAGTTCTTCGTTCGTGCTTTGCCTTCTCTTCTCGCTCTCTTTTGCGAACAGGTTAGCCACCATATATGCTAGTCGCTTGCTGCAGCTCCACATATTACCTTGCCTTACCTATAAGCTTAAATAGTCTTGATCACGAGGGTGCGAGATTGCTGAGTCCCCGTGACTCACAGATTATTTCCAAACTAGATGCAGGGCCTGATGACTCCGTTCCAGATGATGCGCTTGAGCTCAAGTGGGAGTTCGACGAAGACTCACGCCGTTACTATGTGTCTTTCCCTGATGATTAGTAGTGGTGCCCAGTTGGGGCGATCGGGACCATGTCGCTTGTTGGGGTTGATCTTTTATTTTGGTACCGTAGCCAGACCATGATTGTATTGGTTGATGTAATGCTATTTATGTACTTTGTGTGACGTGGCGAGTGTAAGCCAACTATGTACCTTTCCCCTTATTATGTATTACATGGGTTGTTGTGAAGATTACCTTACTTGCGACATTGCTTTCAATGCAGCTATGCCTCTAAGTCGTGCTTCGACACATAGGAGATATAGCTACATCGAGGGCGTTACAAGTTGGTAATCAGAGCCTTCCCCGACCTTAGGAGCCCCACTGCTTGATCGAATTAGCTGCCGTTGTTGAGTCTAGAAAAATGTTTTGAGTCATTTAGGAATTATATATCGGAGAGTTTAGGAATTCTTTTTACTCCTCAGTCCCCTCATCGCTCTGGTAAGGCATCCTGACGTAGAGTTTTGACTCTTCTCTTCTCAAATTTCACTAAATTTTTTAGGATCACGCGGGTATCTTGGAATCGTTCCGATGGATTTGTGACGAGAACATTGTTCTTGGTGCCTCCTGTCATTTAGGGGTTGTGGCAGTGTCCCGGGGAGTTGAGCTCCGAGGTGTTGTCGTCACAATTTTATCGTTGCAGTTCTGGAATACCTGAGTTTAGTTCGCCGACATCGAAAATCTCTTTTATGCAGTTGTTGGTGAGATAACCTCGACGCCACCCAGTACTGGGGCGGGAGTTCGGGAGTATTGCCATAACTTGTATAACGGATGCTTTTCGAAGGTTGAGGTAGACGATTTCCGAAGTTTTTCTCGGTTATGTGTTGAAGGATGGATACAGCTGGATGTAGGATTTGCTAGATTTGGGTGAGATATTATGCTTCCCCTGTATCCCCAACACCTGATTGCATAACCGGAAAGGTTCGGGAGTTTCATAGGTGGGAATTCTTGTAGCTCTAGTTCTTCTTCCACGGATATTTGGTTTGAGATTGGGTGATCTTTACCGAGTATTCGTTCTTGCTCCGTACCTTGTTGATTTATTCCTCTACCTAAATTCTAAGTGGCTTCTCAATTTATGGATATGTGACCATTTCAATTGGAATGCATTCGTTCATTTTGTTCGGATGTGAAGACTATATGTTGCAATTTCTACCCATTGGGTCCAGCTTCAATTTTATCTGTCAATGTGCTAATGGATGTCAACCTCTTCAGGATGGCTTCTCCAACGCGCACGACTCCGAATCCTGATCCGCCACCACCACCTCCTCCTCCGGAGGCATGGCAAGCTGTGATGGCCGCTACCAATGCAAACACGCAGTTGATCATGCAAATTCTTCAAGAGTGCAACCAAGCGAACCAAGGCAACCAGGGCAACAATCAGAATCACTTTGCTACACTCAACCAGTTCCTTGCTAACCATCCAAAGACCTTCAGCAATTGTGTTGAGGCAACTGATGCTGACGATTGGCTCGTGGACTTGTGCAAGCATTTCGAGTGCAGTAACGTCAGGCCTGAGGACTTTGTCAAGTTCGCTTCCTTCCAACTCAAAGACCAAGCTGCAGAATGGTTTCAGCAGTACAAAGATTCCAGAGGAGGCCGTGTGATTACCTGGGATGAATTCCGTCAAGACTTCAAAGCTCATCATATTCCTCAGAGCGTGGTTGAAAGCAAGCGTGAGGAATTCCGCAACCTGAAGCAAGGCTCTATGTCTGTCTATGACTACAACAAGTTGTTTCAGAAGCTCGCCCGCTTTGCTAAGCAGGACGTCCCTGACGAGAAGAGCATGATATACCAGTTCAGGGGTGGTCTCAGAGAAGAAATCCAGCTAGCTCTTGTTCTCTTTGAGCCCTTGAGGTACGATGAGTTCTACAACATGGCATTGAAGCAAGAGGCTGCTCAACTGAAGTGTGATGCTTCCAAGAAGCGAGTCAGAGATGCTACTCCTTCTTCCTCTACTCAAGTGGCTAAGCAGCAGAAGTATTGGCTTCCTCCTCCTCCGTTCCGTCAGCCGTATCAACAGAAGAGCAAAGGTGGCAGTGGATCTTCCCACCCACCCAACCCTGGCTTTCAGAAAAAGACTTCGTCTCAAGCTCCAAGATCGAGTGCTCCGTATCACCGTCCGCTTTCAGAGGTCACGTGCAACAAGTGCCAACAGAAGGGTCACTATGCCAACAAATGCTTCAATCAGAGGTGTCTCCCTCCTCCTCCTCCTGTGAGATCGACAAGTACAGCTGTGGTCAAGCATAACCCCAAGCACGCCAAGGTCAACTTGATGAACGCAGCTCAGGCAAAGGACTTGTCAGATGTCATCATGGGTAACCTTCCTGTTAACAATGTTCCTGCAAAAGTACTTTTTGATACTGGTGCATCATATTCTTTCTTGTCATGCCCATTTGCATCAAAGCACAATGTTGATACTGAGGTCATGCCCAAAGTCATGCAAGTTGTTTCTCCCGGCAAGCTTTTGACTTCTAGTTTGGTTGCTCCCGATATCTCTATCACGTTGGGCGACTACAAGTTTCTTTCTTCTCCGGTGGTTCTTGGTAACTCGGATATTGATCTTATTCTCGGAATGGATTGGCTTTCTAAGCACAAGGCGCATATTGATTGTGCTCCCAGGCAGATTCAATTGACTCATTCGTCTGAGGATGTGATTGTCTTTGCCGCTCGTGATGATACCATCCGTCTGTTTTCTCTCAATGAGAAGGGTGAACTGGATGCCATCTCGCAAATTCCAGTCGTTTGCGAATATCAAGACGTCTTTCCAGAAGAGCTTCCAGGAATGCCTCCGCACCGGCCAGTTGAATTCGTCATCGATCTTGAGCCTGGCACGGAACCGGTTTGCAAGCGTCCCTACAAGCTCGGACCTGAAGAGTTGAAGGATCTGAAGAAGCAACTCGATATTCAAGAGCGAATGGGTCTCATCCGACCTAGTTCTTCTCCGTGGGGTTGTGGAGTTCTTTTTGTGAAGAAGAAGGATGGAACGGACCGACTTTGTGTTGACTACCGTCCATTGAACAAGAAGACTATCAAGAACAAGTACCCACTTCCCAACATCAACGAGCTGTTCGAACAACTCAAAGGTGCCCAAGTATTCTCCAAGCTTGATCTCCGTATGGGTTATCACCAGATTCGAATCCGTGAGCAAGATATTCCCAAGACGGCTTTCAGAACAAGCTATGGTTCATATGAATACACTGTCATGTCTTTTGGCCTCGTCAACGCTCCTCCGACTTTCTCTCGCATGATGAACTTCATCTTCAACGCCTACACAAATGACTTTGTTTTGGTCTATCTCGACGACATTCTGGTCTTTTCGAAGAACAAGGAAGATCATGCCAAGCACTTGCGTTTGGTGCTCGATAAGCTCAGGGAACATCAGTTCTACGCCAAGTTCTCAAAGTGCGAGTTTTGGCTCGATGAGGTTCTTTATCTTGGGCATATCATCTCTGCCAAGGGCATTGCGGTGAATCCTGAGAAGGTGTCTGCAATTGTGAATTGGGAACCACCTCAGAACGTGAAGCAACTCCGTAGCTTCCTCGGTCTCGCAAGCTACTGTCGAAGGTTCGTTGAGAACTTTTCAAAGATCGCGAAGCCTCTTTCAAACCTTCTCCAGAAGCACGTCAAGTACGTTTGGTCTCCGGAATGTGACATCGCTTTCAACACTTTGAAAGAGAAATTGGTCACTGCTCCAGTTCTGACTCCTCCTGATGAATCCAAACCGTTCGAGGTCTTCTGCGATGCCTCTCTTCAAGGTCTTGGTGCAGTGTTGATGCAAGAGAAGAAAGTTGTGGCTTATACCTCTCGCCAGTTGAAGCCCAACGAGAAGAACTACCCCACTCATGACCTCGAGTTGGCGGCAGTTGTGCATGCTCTTTTGACTTGGAGACATCTCTTATTGGGAAGAAAAGTGGACATCTTCACTGACCACAAGAGTCTCAAGTACATCTTCACTCAGCCTAATCTCAACCTCAGGCAGACTCGTTGGGTCGAAATGATTCAAGAGTATAATCCGAGTATCGAGTATACTCCAGGCAAGGCCAATGTGATTGCTGACGCTTTGAGCAGGAAGGCTTATTGCAACAGTCTGATTCTCAAGCCTTACCAACCCGAGCTTTGTGAAGCTTTCCGCAAACTCAATCTGCAAGTTGTTCCTCAAGGTTTCCTCGCCAACCTTCAAGTCTCTCCTACCTTGGAAGACCAGATTCGCGAGGCTCAACTTCTTGATGCTATGGTGAAGAAGGTGAAGATTGGGATTGCCAAGAGTCAACCCAAGTACAAGTGCTACCGCCTTGATGACAAGGATACTCTCTTCTTCGAGGATCGTATTGTTGTGCCCAAAGGTGACCTTCGTAAAGTTATCATGAACGAGGCTCACAATTCACTCCTCTCCATCCACCCTGGGAGTACGAAGATGTATCAGGACCTCAAGCAGGCTTATTGGTGGACTCGAATGAAGCGCGAGATTGCTCAGTTCGTGAATGAATGTGATGTCTGCAGAAGAGTGAAGGCAGAACACCAAAGGCCAGCTGGTCTCCTCCAACCTCTTGCCATTCCAGAATGGAAGTTTGACCACATTGAGATGGACTTCGTGACTGGGTTTCCAAAGTCCAAGCGTGGCAATGATGCTATATTCGTTGTCATCGACAAACTCACTAAAGTGGCTCACTTTCTGCCTATCAAAGAGTCTATCACTGCAGCTCAATTGGCGGAGCTGTATACCTCTCGGATTGTCTCTCTACACGGCATACCACAGGTGATATCTTCAGACCGTGGCAGCATCTTTACCTCCAAGTTTTGGGATTCTTTTCAGAAGGCCATGGGAACCAACATCCGCTTCAGCACAGCTTTCCATCCTCAAACTAGCGGTCAAGTCGAGCGTGTCAATCAGATTCTTGAAGATATGCTCAGGGCTTGTGTGATCTCCTTCGGCATGAAGTGGGAAGATTGTCTTCCATATGCTGAATTCTCCTACAACAACAGTTTTCAAGCCAGTTCGGGCAAGGCCCCATTCGAAATTCTGTATGGCAGGAAGTTCCATACTCCACTCAACTGGTCTGAGACCGGTGAACGTCAACTTCTTGGAAATGACTTAATCACAGAGGCAGAGGAGATGTGCAAAGTCATTCGTGATAACCTCAAAGCAGCGCAATCGCGCCAGAAGAGCTACTATGATAGTAAGCACCGTGATTTGGCTTTCGAGATCGGAGATCATGTTTACCTCCGCGTCTCTCCAATGAAAGGTACTCGTCGCTTCAGTATCAAAGGGAAGCTTGCCCCTAGATACGTGGGTCCTTTCAAGATCGTCAGCAAGAGGGGCGATCTCGCCTATCAACTCGAGCTTCCTTCAAACTTTGCAAATGTGCACGACGTGTTCCATGTCTCTCAGCTCCGCAAGTGCTTCAAGACTCCTGACCGCACCGTCAACTTCGAAGACATTGATCTCCAAGAAGATCTCTTTTATCGTGAGCACCCCGTTGCTATTCTTGAAGAGACTGAACGCAAGACTCGCAATAAGTCAATCAAATTCCTCAAAGTCAAGTGGTCACACCATTCCGACCATGAAGCCACCTGGGAACGCGAGGATCACCTCCGTTCTGAGTACCCGGCGTTCTTCCAGTCCTAGATCTCGGGACGAGATCGTTTCGTAGTGGTGGAGTGTTGTAACACCCCGGATGTAATTTACCTTATATGTACTCCAACTCTTGCCGTTTCCGACGCTAAGTTATTTTATTTCCTCGGGTTTGGGTTTTTGTCTCCATGTGTTGTTGTCGTTGTCATGCATCTCATATCATGTCATCATGTGCATTGCATTTGCATACGTGTTCATCTCATGCATCCGAGCATTTTCCCCGTTGTCCGTTTTGCATTCCGGCGCTCCTATCTCCTCCGGTGGTCCTTTCTACCTTCTTTTCGTGTGTGGGCATTAAACATTTACCGATTGGACCAAGATTTTCCAAGCGGCCTTGGTTCACTACCGGTAGACCGCCTGTCAAGTTTCGTATCATTTGGACTTCGTTTGATACTCCAACGGGTAACCGAGGGACCGAGAAGGCCTCGTGTGTGTTGCAGCCCAACACCCCTCCAATTTGGCCCAAAGCCCACCAAAACCCTCTCCATCATCTAGAGCGTTCGATCACGATCGCGTGGCTGAAAACCGCACCTCATTTCGACTCTCCTAGCTCCCTCTATCTATAAATAGGTGCACTCCCCCAAAAATTCCGGATCCCTAACCCTAGCCCCGCTCCCTCTCCGCCGCCGGACAAAAATCGCCGGGCCGGACACGTCTGACCCGCGCCGCCGCCGCCACGTGGCATGCCGCCATTCGCCGCCGCCGTCTCCCACCGCGCCGGCCCGCGTGGCCCGGGGCAGGCCGCCGCGGCCCGAGCCGCCCCGCGCCGCGCCCGAGCGCCCCGCCGCCTTCGTCCTCCCGCCGGCGAGCCGCCCTCCTCGTCGCCTCGCGTCCGGCCTCCGCAGGCGCCATCGCCAGCGAACTCCGGCCCGGCCGCACCTCGCCGGGCCTTGCCTCCTCGTCGCCCCGCGCCGCCGAAGACCTCCGCCGCTCCGGCCACTCCCTCACCGCCCGGCCTCTCCTCCCCTCGAGTCCCTCTCCGGCCTCCTCTGTGGCAAGTTCCATCTCCGACGAGATCGAGCTACAGCAACTCCGGCGAGTGCATCAGGAACCGTGCCGATCCAGATCTGAAAATCTCGGTTGACTTCTTCTCAGAAACCCTAATTATTTTGCCTTCTTGCTCGTGCCGTAACTCTGCATCCGTAGCTCCGTTTTGGACATGTAGCATATCAAAATGTTCGTCTCAGAGAGCACATCATTTCATCTCATTGCATCATTTGCATTTGAGCTCATCTTGATGCCCGAATTGCTGTTGGAAGAGTGCTATTTGAGTTAATTGTCAGATCTGCTGCACCAAATAGCTATTTGTCATTTTTGCCATGATTAATGTGTGCATGATATGCCCCTGAGCTCTACATGTGTTTTGTTATATGCCATGCCATCTTTACAGATGTGCTATCCATGTATTTTTGTGATATGTGTGGTGACTAGCACAAGCTTGCAAAGTGGTGCATTCGTTAATGCTGATTTGAGGGACTTAGAATTTCTCTAAGTCCTTGATCTGTTTTTATCAATATGCCATATGTTCATGTTGTTTCCTAGTGATCCGTGCCTCTTATGAGGATGATCAGTAAGGATGATTTGTTAATATTGTGGTGCTCTATCCATCCATGTCTTTGTTTGCAATTATGGAGCACCCTAGCTTGAGTCAATCGAGCTCTACTTTTGCTATTTTGTGAATCTGGGCAGATTGTCTACTTGTTAGCGATTTTGCCGAGGATGTTGTTGTTGATCCATGCATACTATGTTGTTGTTCTTGCCATGTCTAGCTTATATAATATGTATTCTTGATGGGTGTATGCTTAGTTTGTCATGCCTTGCTCTGTAGTGAGTGCATCGAGCTCATGAACATGCCTACTCGTTAAGATATTTGCATGCTCCAGTTTTTCACTAAGTCTGAGATCTGATTATGTTTTGCCATGTTCACATGCTTGCAATTGTATTTTCTGATCCCTTTTGGCTCAAGGTCATTAAGGGACTTTTGTTAAGCTCTTTGAGTAGCTCTATGCCATGCCTTGCTTTGCCATGTTAAGTGCCTGTAAAATATAGTTTGCTTGCTCCAAAGTGTGCTACCTGATCTGAAATTCCAGGCTTGTGTTAATTTCACTAAGTCTGAAACATGTTTATCAATTGCATTTTTGCCATGCTTGTTTGAACCTGTTAATGGATGAATTGGCCGTAGCTCAGTGTTCATCTTTGTCAAGCATCATGAGTGGATCCCTGCCATGTATTTTGCTGTCATGTTTGAGTGCTTTAGCATAATTATCTTGTTGCATTTAGATGGCTACTTGCTGTTTATCGCAGACCGGTGCCATATTTGTTTTGCTTGCCATTTCCAAACCGTGCATCCAATTCCGGTGATCTTTATATCGATTTCAAGAGAAATCACCTCACCTTTCCAGTGGCACACTTGGATTTCCAAGTTGAGGCCAGGTTCATTCATTCCTTGTCAAATCTCGCATATGCGTCACATATCGCATCCCGCATAGCATACCATGTTTGCATGATGTTGTTTGAGCTTTGCACATGGTTGATTGTGTTACTTTTGTTTGTTTGTCTTGTTTGGGTAGAGCCAGGAGACGAGTTCGCTAACGAGGAGCCCGTTGAGTTTGCTTTCGAGGATCCAGTCAACTCTGAAAACTTTGCAGGCAAGATGATCATACCCTCGAAATCACTTCTATCTTTGCTTTGCTAGATGCTCGCTCTTTTGCTATGCCTATGCTATGATGCCTACCACTTGCTTATCATGCCTCCCAAATTGCCATGTCAAACCTCTAACCCACCATGTCCTAGCAAACCGTTGATTGGCTATGTTACCGCTTTGCCCAGCCCCTCTTATAGCGTTGCTAGTTGCAGGTGAAGATTGGAGATCGTTCCTTGTTGGAACATTATTTTCTTGTTGGGATATCACTATTTTACCCATTATCTTAATGCATCTATATACTTGGTAAAGGGTGGAAGGCTCGGCCTTTTGCCTAGTGTTTTGTTCCACTCTTGCCGCCCTAGTTTCCGTCATATCGGTGTTATGTTCCCGGATTTTGCGTTCCTTACGCGGTTGGGTGATAATGGGAACCCCTTGACAGTCCGCCTTGAATAAAACTCCTCCAGCAATGCCCAACCTTGGTTTTACCATTTGCCACCTAGCCTCTTTTTCCCTTGGGTTTCCGGAGCCCGAGGGTCATCTTATTTAAACCCCCCCGGGCCAGTGCTCCTCTGAGTGTTGGTCCGACCGAGCAGACTGCAGGGCCACCTCGGGCAACTTGAGGTTTGGTTTTACTCGTAGGATGTCTCATCTGAGTGTGCCCTGGGAACGAGATATGTGCAGCTGCTATCGGGATTTGTCGGCACATTCAGGCGGTGTTGCTGGACTTGTTTTATCTTTGTCGAAGTTGTCTTGTAGAACCGGGAAACCGAGTCTGATCGGAATGTCTCGGGAGAAGGTTTAT
Source organism: Triticum aestivum (assembly GCF_018294505.1). Classification (NCBI taxonomy): domain Eukaryota; kingdom Viridiplantae; phylum Streptophyta; class Magnoliopsida; order Poales; family Poaceae; genus Triticum; species Triticum aestivum. The sequence continues at coordinate 36,945,343 of NC_057809.1, forward strand.
CCTTCGTTGACCGTGAGAGCTTGTCATGGGCTAAGTTGGGACTCCCCTGCAGGGATTTGAACTTTCAAAAGCCGTGCCCGCGGTTATGGGCAGATGGGAATTTGTTAATGTCCGGTTCTAGATAACTTTAACCTTAACTTAATTAAAAATGAATCAACTGTGTGTGTTACCGTGATGGTCTCTTCTCGGTGGAGTCCGGGAAGCGAACACGATGTTGGAGTAATGTTTGCCGTAGGTTGTTCTCTAGTTCTTCGTTCGTGCTTTGCCTCCTCTTCTCGCTCTCTTTTGCGACCAGGTTAGCCACCATATATGCTAGTCGCTTGCTGCAGCTCCATATATTACCTTGCCTTACCTATAAGCTTAAATAGTCTTGATCGCGAGGGTGCAAGATTGCTGAGTCCCCGTGACTCATAGATTACTTCCAAACCAGATGCAGGGCCTGATGAATTTGTTCCAGATGATGCGCTTGAGCTCAAGTGGGAGTTCGACGAAGACTCACGCTATTACTATGTGTCTTTCCCTGATGATCAGTAGTGGTGCCCAGTTGGGGCGATCGGGACCATGTTGCTTGTTGGGGTTGATCTTTTATTTTGGTACCGTAGCCGGACCATGATTGTATTGGTTGATGTAATGCTATTTATGTACTTTGTGTGACGTGGTGACACTGGTAGAAAAAGGGCCTATAGTCCCGGTTCGTAAGGGCCTTTAGTCCCGGTTCCTGAACCGGGACTAAAGTGTCGGTACTAATGCCCCGGCCCTTTAGTCCCGGTTCAATCCAGAACCTGGACTGATGGGCCTCCACGTGGGCAGTGCGCAGAGCCCAGGCAGGAGACCCTTTGGTCCCAGTTGGTGGCACCAACCGGGACCAATAGGCATCCACGCGTCAGCATTTCTGTGGCTGGGGTTTTAGTTTTTTTTGAAGGGGGGGGGTTGGGGGTTTTGGGGGGGTTAATTTAGGTGTTTCATATATTGTGTTAGCTAGCTATAATTAGAGAGAAGTGTCCTCTCTTATGTCCGTGCTTGGTCGACGCTACGTACTATACATACGTATAGAGAGGACTAGACACGCTGGCTAGCTAGTAAGCAAACGAAGGAAACAAAAGATCGCCATGAACATATATGCATACAGAGAGAAGTGATATCGACCACCTCTCCTTCTCCGAGAGATTGGTCGAACAACAAGTTCTCGTATATCTATCTGACACTACCGGCTACATATATACAATAATTATCTCTTACAAATATAATCATACGGACTCAGGGTCCACATAGAATTCTCCGTCTTCAGGGATCACGTGGTCAAGAAAGAATGCCGCCAATTCCTCTTGAATTGCTCGCATGCGAGCTGGTGCTAGGAGTTCATCCCGCTTCCGAAACATCTAATTTGAAGAAGGGGGTCAATACATATATATATATGAATGAACGAAACTCAACACAAATGATGGTAATAAAATAAAATTGTGAATGTTGTTATTTACGTACTTCATATTGTTCGTTAGAGTACCTGCCCCGCCACAGGTCGTGTGGCGGATGGACTCGCAAACATAGTATCCACAGAAATCATTCCCTTGTTCCTGCCACAACCACTTTACAAGAAATAGAGGTTAATCAAACTGATAAGCAAGAATGCCAAATGGTATTGATGAAACTAGCACTTGAATGACTAGTAGATGCGCTTAAAATGCTACTATAGTACTTACTTTCGGGTGTCTAAATTGCAGCTCCTTCGGCAATCCCGGAGCTTTTCTGGTGAATTTTCTCCAAACCCTGCCGGACAAAGAAAACAATTACTTGATATATCAGGAAATGAACAAAGTTGCTGATATGGTGGATAATGATCGGTTTAACTTACTTCTCGAGTATTTGAGTCATGTCTGCATAGTCCTGGGGATCTTTTCGTCTTGAGTCTAAGACGGTTACTAGTCCCTGCTCAAGGTTAATATGTAGGAGAATATAGTGGAAACTGCACACGCATGCATAACTCATCAATTACATTACTATAACCTTGACTAATATATAAGGGAAACCGAATATGCACAAGACAGTAACACTCAGTTGAAGTTGTAAGGAAAGAGTATTATATCTTTGTTTTGATTTATTACGGACGATCGTAGCAAGTTGGCCTCGGTAGCGGCGGCATGAAATTTAACCTGAGTTGCATCTATGAGATATGTGTTAATGAACCCAATATCACAGACTTGTCTTTTCTTCAATTCGGCGATCTTCAATCTGCATAATATAGTGAGGATGATTATAAATACATGCAATGAAAGAGCTAAGCTATATAGAGAAACTTAATGACAGAAGTAGTACTACTTACAGACAGTAGCAGGCGACCGTTGTTTTATCGAGGGCCAATTGATTGAAAAATTGATAGAACTCCTCAAATGGAACAGGCAACAGATCAATTCCAACGAGGTCATGCTCCTTTTTAATTTTCACATACAAAGTACTCCTCCCCCTAGAGTCTCTGCAGATTTTCAAGTACCAATCATGCAATCTTCGCATCATCGTTGATAGAGATCTTTCATCTTTGACGAGAGGATTTCCGTACTCGTATCTTTGTATCTGCATGTCCATGGGTTCATAATGTACTTTGTCGGGCAGGTAATCTGCAAGATTGCTATAACCGGGCACCGTTCTCGGATCATTAGCGACGTTGTGGCTAGGCACCTTGAGCGGGGGGCACGATTGCTTCGCTTGTTCGCCGAGCTGGGCAATTTGTTTCCCAGCTCGTCGTTCTTTCAGCCTTTGATCACTGACAGTACTTCCCGACCGCTCCGCTTCGGAAAATTCCTTTCCAATAATGCGCTCATAGTTTCCTTTCGGCGGAGACTTGGGTGGTTTTGTCAGGGCAGCCAGAGTGCGCTTCCCTTTCACCGAATCTACCTTCTCGTCCGGAGGTGGATGTTTCTTTGCTTTCACCCCTTCAAAGAAGTTCTCACTTCTTCTCGCGCGATCTCGGCGTTCTCCTCCGGGGTCCTCTCGTATGGTAACTTCTCTGAAGTCTTCAGAGAAGGACCGAATCTATATGTCCCCCCGCCTCTGGTTGTACTACTAGACGCCGACCGAGCAGACGGAGTGGTTGTCTTCTTTACTTGCTTACAAGGCGGAGGAGAAGGACTACGACGCGCCGGAGCAGCTGGAGCGGCGTCAGGTCTCTTCCGCCCTTGCTGACAAGGCGGAGAAGGAGGAGGCTGGCTGCTCGGGCGCGTCAGCGTAGGTGGAGAAGGAGGCGGAGTGCCGCCACGCGCCAGAGAAGGAGCCGGCCGAGGGCCCTGATCGTCACTCGCCGGAGGAGGAGGCGGTGGAGGAGGCGGAGTGCCCTGACTCGCCGGAGGAGGAGGAGGCAGAGGCGTCCAGTTCGGAAGGTTGATGAGCTCCTTCCGCCATAGGCATGGAGTCTTCAGAGCAGACCCCAGCCGAGTCTCCCCTTCACCGGTAGGGTGGTCAAGCTAGAGGTCCTCAAATCCCTCCGTTATCTCATCCACCATCACCCTAGCATATCCTTCTGGAATCGGCCGGCAGTGAAAAGTTGCGCCGGGTTCAGTAGGATAAATAGAGCCAACAGCCGCCTTGACCTTCAAATTCATCCATTGCATCATAAGGTGGCAATTTTGAGACTCCGTGATAGCATCCACGGGATAGCTGGTAGGAGCCGTCAAGGCATGCTCTAGCTGAAGCAGCTCGGTGGAAGCCACACTGCTTCTGCGCTGAGATGGCAGGGTAGCTTCGGGGGAGGCTTCGGCAGTACGTTTGCTGCGATTTGCTTCTCGTTCCTCTATCGCGTCTACCCTTGCTTGCAGCGCCTGCATTTGGGTCTGCTGCACTTTTTTCCTCCTCTCATGGGATTTGTAACCGCCTGCGTCCGGAAACCCAACCTTCCATGGAATGGAGCCTGGCGTGCCTCGTGTCCGTCTAGGGTGCTTAGGATTCCCGAGGGCCATTGTGAGCTCATCGTTCTCTCTGTCTGGAAAGAACGTCCCTTCCTGCGCTGCTTCGATATACTGCTTAAGCTTACTGACTGGTATGTCCATTTGATCGTTCGTCCAAATGCACTTCCCTGTTACAGGGTCCAGGGTTCCGCCAGCCCCGAAGAACAAAGTCCGGCAACGGTCTGGCCAGTTAATTGTCTATGGTTCGATCCCTTTATGACCCAGATCATTCTCAGTCTTGGACCACTTAGGCCGGGCTACGAGGTAGCCACCTGACCCCGTGCGATGGAGAAGCTTCTTCTTCGTAGCATTTTGCTTGTTTGTCGCCGACATCTTCTTACTCTTTTCCGATGTCTTGTGGGCCACAAATGCGGTCCAGTGATCTCTGATCTTCTCATATCTGCCCTTGAATTCTGGTGTCTCATTAGTTTCGACAAACTTATTCTGCTCTTTCTTCCACCTCCTGAATAGTTCTGCCATCCTCTTTAGAGCAAAAGACTTGATTAATTTCTCTTTAACTGGGTTCTCTGGATTATCCTCTGGCGGTAGGGTGAAATTTGACTTCAGCTCAGTCCAAAGTTCATTTTTCTGCATATCATTGACATAAGACACCTCAGGGTCTTCTGTAGCCGGCTTAAACCATTGCTGGATGCTTATCGGGATCTTGTCCCTAACCAGAACCCCGCACTGAGAGACAAATGCGCTCTTTGTCCTGAGGGGTTCAATAGGTTGGCCGTCGGGCGCGATTGCTATGATCTCAAACTTTTCATCCGAGCTCAACTTTTTCTTCGGGCCTCGTCTCTTTACCGAAGTTGTGCTCGATCCGGAGGGCTAGAAAAAGAACAAAGACTTAATTAATATGTGTACATACCAAAACAATGAATGCATCAATCAGCTAGTCAGCATAGGCTTAACTAATATATATACCTGGCCGGACTCGATTCGGTCACCGGAGCCGTCATCACGGTCTCCTTCTTGCACCGGCATTGGGTCACCGAAGCCGTCCTCATGTTCTTCTTCTTGCACCGGCATTAGGTCACCGTAGCCAACTTGTTCACCCTCTCCTTCCAGACCATCGGTTTCGTTGAGAAACAACGAGATGGCATCACTTCCTTCTGCGATTATGTCCCTCAACAACGCTTCTTTTGTTGCTTCGTCTAGGGCGGTGTCCATAGTTTCTACAAATATTTACAACATGGCAATTATTATTCAAACATGACAGATGGATATATTAGTGCCAAACGTAGAACTAGCTACCTAATCATAGTAAGCTATCGGGAGGGGGTATATATCGACAACGACGACACTACATCTATGTCCCTCGACGACCCTCGTTCCCGATAAAAAAAAGAGGAAGAAGAAGAAAAAAAAGAGGAGAAGAAAGAATATAGGAGAAGAACTCCTCTATTCTTTCTTCTCCTCTTTTTTTCTTCTTCCTCTTCTTTTTTATCCTCTTCTTCCTCTTCTTTTTTTACCCTCGACCCTCGACCCTATAGAACCCTCGACCCTGAAACCCTCGACCCTTGACCCCATAATGACCCACGACCCTCTACCCTAGTTCCCGACCCTCGACCCCTCGGTGATCCTCGACACCCTCGTTCCCGATAAAAATTAAGAAGAAGAAGAAGAAGAAGAAGAAGAAGAAGAAGAAGAAGAAGAAAATAGAGGAGAAGAAGAAAGGAATAGCTAGAGGAGAAGATCGAAGAAAAAAAGAAGAAAAAAAGAGGAGAAGAAGAAAGGAATAGTGGAGAAGAAGAGAAAATAGAATATATTCTATTTTCTCTTCTTCTCCACTATTCCTTTCTTCTTCTCCTCTTCTTTTTCTTCTTTTTTCTTCTTCTTATTTATTTCTCCTCTTCTTTTCCTCTCCTCTTCTTCTTTCTTTCCTCTTCTTATTTTCTTATTTCCTATCCTTCTTTTTCTAAAATTGTAACTTTTGCATATATAAAACATTTCTAAAATTGTAACTTTCTATATAAAACTTTCCTATCGGGAGGGGGAGAAGATCGAAGAAAAAAAAGAAGAAAAAAAATGAGGACACGAAGAAAGGAATAGAGGAGAAGAAGAAAAAATAGAAATTTTTTCTATTTTTTCTTCTTCTCCTCTATTCCTTTCTTCTTCTCCTCTTCTTTGTCTTCTTTTTTCTTCTTCTTATTTATAATTTCTCCTCTTCTTTTCCTCTCCTCTTCTTCTTTCTTTCCTCTTCTTATTTTCTTCTTTCCTACCCTTCTTTTTCTAAAATTGTAACTTTTGCATATATAAAACGTTTCTAAAATTGTAACTTTCCATATAGAACTTTCCTATCGGGAGGGGGAGAAGATCAAAGAAAAAAAAGAAGAAAAAAAGAGGAGAAGAAGAAATGAATAGAGGAGAACAAGAAAAAATAGAATTTTTTTCTATTTTTCTTCTTCTCCTCTATTTCTTTCTTCTTCTCCTCTTCCTTTTCTTCCTCTCCTCTTCTTCTCCTTTTTCCTCTTCTTATTTTCCTTTTCCTCTCCTAAATATATAAAACTTTTCTAAAAATGAAACTAACCTAAAATGTACTAAATCAGAGAATATATATAGATAATCCTTTTCTAAATATATGAATCTAACTTTTTTGCATATATGAACATATATACACAGAGAACATACAAACATATATACATTTTTATAAAAAAGCAAAATACAAGTCATCATATGTATGAAAAAATCTGAAAAGAAGCAGCATACACAATACATATACTCACATATATATATATATATATATATATATATAATCTGAGAAAAACAAGCATATAATATATGAAAAAAGGAACAGGGGAGGGGCGGCATCGGCCGGACCAAGGGAGGGGCAGGGGTGCGGGTTCGGCGACGAGGACGGCGACGGGGCAGGGGGCGCGCGTTCGGCGGCGAGGAATGGGGCGGGGCAGGGCGACGGCGATGACGGGGGCGCGCGGGCCGGGGCAGGGCGGCGATCGACGACGGCGTCGGGTGAGGGCACGGGCGACGGCGAGCGGGCGGCTAGGGGAGTTGGCGGCGACGACGGCGTCGAGGAGCAGCGCATCAGCGTGGCGGCGTTGGAGAGAAGAATGGCGGTTGGCCAAAATTTCACAAGTGTTGGCTTATATAGCCAGAGCAATGGTCCCGGTTCGTGCTACGACCCGAGACTAATGCTCCCTTTAGTCCCGGTTGGTTCCACGAACCGGGACCAAATGCCAATTTTCAGCAGCCCAAAGGGCGGGAAGCGGCGGCCTTTGGTCCCGGTTGGTGGCACCAACCGGGACTAAAGGGGGGCATTGGTCCCGGTTGGTGCCACGAACCGTGACCAATGACCCCTTTAGTCCCGGTTGGTGCCACCAACCAGGACCAATGGCCTTGTGCTGCCCGCGCCCAAAAGTTTAGTCCCACATCACTAGCTGAAGGGCGCCGGCACTTGTTTATAAGCGTTGGTGTGCCTCCCCATTCGAGCTCCTCTCTAATGCAGGCTTTCGGGCCTAAACTTGCTACTGCCTGTGGGCCTATTGGGCCTTCTACGGGCCTGAATCCTGGCCCATGTAGGGTTTCTAGTCGTATTCAGGCCGTGGAGGCCCAGTAGGTGGCATTTTTTTGGTTTTTTCTTTTTTATTTCTACATTTTTTGGTTTTTTATTTTTTTATTTCTACTTAAAACTAAATACTTACAGTTTTTTAGTGATTTCTTTTTGCTTTTAGGTCACAAAAATTATAAACTTTCTGTTAGTGCCATTAGTTTTAAAATTTGAATTTTTAAAAATTTGTGTGAATCACTAGTTTATGAATAACTTTACTATAAAAATAGAATTTTTTCTTTTTATTTTTTATTTATACTTACAACTAAATACTTATTGTTTTTTAGTGATTTCTTTTTGATTTTAGGTCACAAAAATTATAAACTTTCTGTTAGTGCCATTAGTTTTAAAATTTTGAATAGTTTAAATTTGTATTTTTTAAAATTTGTGTGAATCACTAGTTTATGAATAACTTTACCATAAAAATAGAATTTGCTTTATTTTTTAATTCTTTATGCTTTTAGTTTTAAAAAATTATAAACTTTCTGTTAGTGCCATTAGTTTTCAAATTTGAAAACACTTTTTTAGTTTTTTTGTTTTCTTTGTTGCTTTATTTATTTTATCTTGTGATTAAATTTACTATAAAAATAGTGTTTTCCTGTTTTTTGATTTGTTTTTTGCATTATTTATTTTCTTTTGTTTTTTGCTTTAATTTTTAATTCTGTTTGCTTTTAGGTTAGCAAAATTATAAACTTTCTGTTAGTGCCATTAGTTTTCAAATTTGAAAACACTTTTTAGTTTTTTAGTTTTCTTTGTTGCTTTATTTATTTTATTTTGTGATTAACTTTACTATAAAAATAGTTTTTTCCTGTTTTTTTGATTTGTTTTTTGCATTTTTTTGCTTTAATTTTTAATTCTGTTTGCTTTTAGGTTAACAAAATTATAAACTTTCTGTTAGTGCCATTAGTTTTCAAATTTGAAAACACTTTTTTAGATTTTTAGTTTTCTTTGTTGCTTTATTTATTTTATTTTGTGATTAACTTTACTATAAAAATAGTTTTTCCTGTTTTTTGATTTGTTTTTTGCATTATTTATTTTCTTTTGTTTTTTGCTTTAATTTTTAATTCTGTTTGCTTTTAGGTTAGCAAAATTATAAACTTTCTGTTAGTGCCATTAGTTTTAGAAAAATTATAAACTTTCTGTTAGTGCCATTAGTTTTCAAATTTGAAAACACCTTTTGTGATTAGCTTACTCAAAAAATGAGAATATATGCGCTTATAGAGAAAACTTGATGCACTTCGTGTACAAAATGGACAATCACTTTCAAATGAACTCTGAAAAAGTTGAAAGTTGGGATGGTATCATAATTTCACCCACATAGCATGTGCATGTACAAAACGGACAATGGTAGCATGTTCGTGTTTTACAAAGTTGGCATGGTATCATCATAATAGTTGCGGGAGAAAGTCTTCAATTTGTCTTCGCTTGTGTCATTTGCTTATTGCGCCGTAACCATGGATAATCTTCATTTTTCATCAGGATGCTTGGGTCAGCCTTGACGTTGAAGGGAGGAATTTCATGAAACTTTTCATAATCTTCAGACATGTCTGTCTTGCCGTCCACTCCCAGGATGTCCCTTTTTCCTGAAAGAACTATGTGGCGCTTTGGCTCATCGTATGATGTATTCGCTTCCTTATCTTTTCTTTTTCTCGGTTTGGTAGACATGTCCTTCACATAGATAACCTGTGCCACATCATTGGCTAGGACGAACGGTTCGTCAGTGTACCCAAGATTTTTTAGATCCACTGTTGTCATTCCGTACTGTGGGTCTACCTGTACCCCGCCGCCTAACAGATTGACCCATTTGCACTTAAACAAAGGGACCTTAAAATCAGGTCCATAGTCAAGTTCCCATATGTCCACTATGTAACCATAATATGTATCCTTTCCGCTCTCGGTTGCTGCACCAAAGCGGACACCACTGTTTTGGTTGGTTCTCTTTTGATCTTGGGCGATCGTGTAAAATGTATTCCCATTTATCTCGTATCCTTTGTAAGTCAATACAGTCAAAGATGGTCCCCTGGACAACAAGTACAACTCATCACAAATAGTGTTGTCACCTCTGAGATGTGTTTCCAACCAACTGCTGAAAGTCCTGATGTGTTCACATGTAATCCAGTCGTCGCACTGCTCCGGGTGTTTGGAGCGCAGACTGTTCTTGTGTTCATCGACATACGGGGTCACCAAGGTAGAGTTCTGTAGAACTGTGTAGTGTGGTTGAGACCAAGAATATCCGTCCCTGCATATTATTGAGTCTCTTCCAAGAGTGCCTTTTCCAGTCAGTCTCCCCTCATACAGCGATTTAGGGAGACCTATCTTGTTAAGGCCAGGAATGAAGTCAACACAAAACCCAATAACATCCTCTGTTTGATGGCCCATGGAGATGCTTCCTTCTGGCCTAGCGCGGTTATGGACATATTTCTTTAGGACTCCCATGAACCTCTCAAAGGGGAACATATTGTGTAGAAATACGAGCCCCAGGATGACAATCTCGTCGACTAGATGAACTAGGACATGCATCATGATATTGAAGAAGGATGGTGGGAACACCAGCTTGAAACTGACAAGACATTGCGCCACATCACTCCTTAGCCTTGGTACGATTTCTGGATCGATCACCTTCTGAGAGATTGCATTGAGGAATGCACATAGCTTCACAATGGCTAATCGCACGTTTTCCGGTAGAAGCCCCCTCAATGCAACCAGAAGCAGTTGCATCATAATCACGTGGTAGTCATGAGACTTTAGGTTTCTTAAACTTTTTCTCTGGCATATTTATTATTCCCTTTATATTCGACGAGAAGCCAGTCGTGACCTTCATACTGAGCAGGCATTCAAAGAAGATTTCTTTCTCTTCTTTTGTAAGAGCGTAGCTGGCAGGACCTTTATACTGCTTCGGAGGCATGCCGTCTTTTTCGTGCAAACGTTGCAGGTCCTCCTGTGCCTCAGGTGTATCTTTTGTCTTCCCATGCACGCCCAAGAAGCCTAGCAGGTTCACGCAAAGGTTCTTCGTCACATGCATCACGTCGATTGAGGAGCGGACCTCTAGGTCTTTCCAGTAGGGTAGGTCCCAAAATATAGATTTCTTCTTCCACATGGGTGCGTGTCCCTCAGCGTCATTCGGAACAGCTAGTCCACCGGGACCCTTTCCAAAGATTACGTAGTGTAAATCATTGACCATAGCAAGCACGTGATCACCGGTGCGCATGGCGGGCTTCTTCCGGTGATCTGCCTCGCCTTTGAAATGCTTGCCTTTCTTTCGACATTGATGGTTGGTCGGAAGAAATCGACGATGGCCCAGGTACACATTCTTCCTGCATTTGTCCAGGTATATACTTTCAGTGTCATCTAAACAGTGCGTGCATGCGTGGTATCCTTTGTTTGTCTGTGCTGAAAGGTTACTGAGAGCGGGCCAATCGTTGATGGTCACGAACAGCAACGCCTTAAGGTTAAATTCCTCCTGTCTGTGCTCATCCCACGTACGTACACCGTTTCCATTCCACAGTTGTAAAAGTTCTTCAACTAATGGCCTTAGGTACACATCAATTTCGTTGCCGGGTTGCTTAGGGCCTTGGATGAGAACTGGCATCATAATGAACTTCCGCTTCATGCACATCCAAGGAGGAAGGTTATACACACATAGAGTCACGGGCCAGGTGTTGTGATTGCTACTCTGCTCCCCGAAAGGATTAATGCCATCCACGCTTAAAGCAAACCATACATTCCTTGGGTCCTTTGCAAACTCATCCCAGTACTTTCTCTCGATTTTTCTCCACTGCGACCCGTCAGCGGGTGCTCTCAACTTCCCATCTTTCTTTCGGTTCTCACTGTGCCATCGCATCAACTTGGCATGCTCTTCGTTTCTGAACAGACGTTTCAACCGTGGTATTATAGGAGCATACCACATCACCTTCGCAGGAACCATCTTCCTGAGGGGCTCGCCGTCAACATCACCAGGGTCATCTCGTCTGATCTTATACCGCAATGCACCGCATACCGGGCATGCGTTCAGATCCTTGTATGCACCGCGGTAGAGGATGCAGTCATTAGGGCATGCATGTATCTTCTCCACCTCCAATCCTAGAGGGCATACGACCTTCTTTGCTGCGTATGTACTGTCGGGCAATTCGTTATCCTTTGGAAGCTTCTTCTTCAATATTTTCAGTAGCTTCTCAAATCCTTTGTCAGCCACAGCATTCTCTGCCTTCCACTGCAGCAATTCCAGTACGGTACCGAGCTTTGTGTTGCCATCTTCGCAATTGGGGTATAACCCTTTTTTGTGATCCTCTAACATGCGATCGAACTTCAGCTTCTCCTTTTGACTAATGCATTGCGTCCTTGCATCGACAATGACCCGGCGGATATCATCATCATCGGGCACATCGTCTGGTTCCTCTTGATCTTCAGCAGCTTCACCCGTGGCAGCATCATTGGGCACATCATCTGGTTCCTCTTGATCTTCACCAGCTCCCCCCATTGCAGCATCACCATATTCAGGGGGCACATAGTTGTCATCGTACTCTTCTTCTTCGCCGTCTTCCATCATAACCCCTATTTCTCCGTGCCTCGTCCAAACATTATAGTGTGGCATGAAACCCTTGTAAAGCAGGTGGGAGTGAAGGATTTTCCGGTTAGAGTAAGACCTCGTATTCCCACATTCAGTGCATGGACAACACATAAAACCATTCTGCTTGTTTGCCTTAGCCGCATCGAGAAACTCATGCACGCCCTTAATGTACTCACGGGTGTGTCTGTCATCGTACATCCATTGCCGGTTCATCTGCATGCATTATATATAATTAAGTGTCCAAATTAATAGAAGTTCATCATCACATTAAAACCAAAGTGCATACATAGTTCTCATCTAACAACATATAGCTCTCCAGAGCATCTAATTAATTAAACCATACATTGAAACTATGTAAAACATTTCAATGCGAAAACAAATGCGATCATAATCGCAACCAAGGTAACAATTGATCCAACGGCATAATGATACCAAGCCTCGGTATGAATGGCATATTTTCTAATCTTTCTAATCTTCAAGCGCATTGCATCCATCTTGATCTTGTGATCATCGACGACATCCGCAACATGCAACTCCAATATCATCTTCTCCTCCTCAATTTTTTTTATTTTTTCCTTCAACAAATTGTTTTCTTCTTCAACTAAATTTAACCTCTCGACAATAGGGTCGGTTGGCATTTCCGATTCACATACATCCTAGATAAATAAAATCTATGTCACGTTGGTCGGCATAATTTTCATAAACAATAAATGAACCAATAGTTATAAAGATAATATACATACCACATCCGAATCATAGACAGGACGAAGGCCGACGGGGGCGGATACCAAAACCATCGCACTATATAAGATGCAATAATAAATGTAAGAAAATGATACAAGTATCTATCTAAACATACAAGTAAGAATATTTTTCTTTTCAGAAAGAAGATAAGAACAAGAGGCTCACCACGGTGGTGTCGGTGATGAGATCGGCGCGGGTGATCGACGGCGGTGAAGACGGGGACGGGGCATGACGGACCGCTAAATCTAGACAAAAAAAAAAAAAAATGGAGCTTGGAGGTCGAGCTTCGAGAGGAGAAAGCTTAAGTAGTGTGGCTCGGGCATTCCATCGAACACCTCTCCCCCTCGGCCAGAAAAACAGAGCACTGGGGTGCTCTGCTCGCGAGCGAGGGGTATATATAGGCACCTCATTGGTCCCGGTTGGTGGCATGAACCGGGACTAAAGGGGAGCCTTTGGTCCCGGTTCAAGCCACCAACCGGGACCAATGGTGGTGGGCCAGGAGCGAGGCCCATTGGTCCCGGTTCGTCCCACCAACCGGGACCAAAAGGTCCAGACGAACCGGGGCCAATGGCCCACGTGGCCCGGCCGGCCCCCTGGGCTCACGAACTGGGACCAATGCCCACATTGGTCCCGGTTCTAGACTGAACCGGGACTAATGGGCAGACCCGTCCTGGACCAAAGCCCTGTTTTCTACTAGTGCGAGTGTAAGCCAACTATGTACCTTTCCCCTTATTATGTATTACATGGGTTGTTTTGAAGATTACCTTACTTGCGACATTGCTTTCAATGTGGTTATGCCTCTAAGTCGTGCTTCGACACGTAGGAGATATAGTCGCATCGAGGGCGTTACATAGGCCCTTGGGCATATTTATCTGGGAGTGCTGCTTTGTTTCTCCCCTTTATCACGTGTAACACGTTTACTGTTTTGACTTCTGGTGAAAATTTTCTTTGTTCCTTGATAACCCACAAGTATAGGGGATCTCAACAGTTTTCGATAAGTAAGAGTGTTGAACCCAACGAGGAGCTAAAGGTAGAACAAATATTCCCTCAAGTTCTATCGACCACCGATACAACTCTACGCACGCTTGACGTTCACTTTACCTAGAACAAGTATGAAACTAGAAGTACTTTGTAGGTGTTGTTGGATAGGTTTGCAAGATAATAAAGAGTATGTAAATAAAAAGTAGGGGCTGTTTAGGTAAAGAAACAATAATGTAAATATAGCGAGTGTGGAAAAGTTGTGGTATGAGTTGCAAAATTGCCCCTTAAGCAATTGACTACTTTACTAGACCGATAGCAAGTATTATGTGGGAGAGGCCACTGCTAGCATGTCATTCCTGACTTGGAATTATATGCACTTATGATTGGAACTATTAGCAAGCATCCACAACTACTAATGTTCATTAAGGTAAAACCCAACCATAGCATTAAGATATATTGGTCCCGCTTCAATCCCGTATGCATCAACTTCTATGCTAGGTTGAAGCTTCTGTCACTCTTGCCCTCCAATACATAGTCCTATCAACATACAACCAACCCTATGGTGTGATCCACGCGCGCAATGATATGATGGGCACCAAAGGACAACAACATAACCACAAGCAAATTAAATCAATCATAGAAATTCATCAACCACCGATAGGACAACGAAAATCTACTCAGACATCATAGGATGGCAACACTTCATTGGATAATAATATGAAGCATAAAGCACCATGTTCAAGTAGAGGGTACAGCAGGTTGCGGGAGAGTGAACCGCTCTAGATAGAGGGGGGAAGGTGATGGAGATGTTGGTGAAGATGGCGGAGGTGTTGGTGTAGATCGCGGTGATGATGATGGCCCCCGGTGGCACTCCGGTGCCACCGGAAGCGAGGGGAAGAGAGCCCCCCTCCTTCTTCTTCTTCATTGACCTCCTCCCTAGATGGGAGAAGGGTTTCCCCTCTGGTCCATGGCCTCCATGGCGTGGGAGGGGCGAGAGCCCCTCCGAGATTGGATTTGTCTCTCTGTCTCTCTCTGTTTTTGCGTTCTCAGATTCTTCCCTTTCACCATTTCTTATATTCCCGAAGATCCGTAACTCCGATTGGGCTGAAATTTTAACACGATCTCTATTCGGATATTAGCTTTCTTGCGGTGAAAGAAGGGCTCCAACCGCCTTACGGGGTGGCCACGAGGCTCTAAGTACTAGTGCAAACCAAATCATATTTTGTTTTTGCATTGTGTCTACTGCAATATACATTTTCCATGGCTTAATCCACTGATATGAATCGATAGTTTCATCAAAACGAGCAAACTATGCATCAAAAACAGAATCTGTCTAAAACAGAACAGTCTGTAATAATCTGAAAATTCACCATACTTCTGATACTTGAAATATTCTACCAAAATTAGGAAACATAAACAATTTGTATAGGAAGGCATTGCAAAAAGAATCAGAACCATTTGACGTTCCAGCTAAAAATGTAAAATCGCACACTACAGCCAAAGTTTCTGTCCTGCACCGTACAAACCATCAAGCAAATGTAAACATCCTAAAGGCAAACCTTGGCACATTATTTTTATAATACAATGGAATTGTACAAGGGGATGATTATTTTTATTGAAAAGTTTCTGTAATCAAGATTCACAAAGTTTCCATGAGCATGAACAAAGTTCAAGGCTAGCTCCCACTTCAACAATGCTTGTCTTTCTCACTTTCGCTTTCCTTTTTGAAATTTTTTTGGGTTCCCCTCTTTATTTTTATTGTTTTTAAACTATATAAAAGCACTCAACAGAAATAAATGACTCTCTAAAACTTCCGGGTTGTCTCCCTAGCAGCGCTTCCTTTAAAGCCATTAAGCTAGGCATATAGTGCTCAAACAATGGATCCACCCGGATCCCAAGGTATATCAAATCCAATTTTAATTAACAATGATTTATAATTTAGTAGTGAACACAAAGTAACATATATCGTGCAATAACGAAGTCTAACTCTCTTCCTATGCATCGGCATGTCATAAAAGAACAATTCATGCACACAAAGTAAAGGCCAATGCATAGTATAAACAGTTTCTTGCAATTTTATCGTGTTGGAAACATAGAGAGGTGGAGATATAGTTCCTCTCTCATAATAATTGCAAGTAGGAGCAGCAAGCACATGCATATTATACTCATCAAAATCATCATGTGTAGTAGTAAAAGGCAACCCATCAATATAATCCTTAATAAGTGCAAACTTCTCCGATATAGTGTAGTTGGGAGAATTCAAAAAGATAATAGGACTATCATGCATGGGTGCAATAGCAACAACTTCATGTTTAACATAAGGAACTATAGCAAGTTCATCTCCATAAGCATCATTCATATTGGCATATTGGCCACAAGCATAGCAAGCATCATCAAAAAGGGATATTTCAAGGGAATCAATGGGATCATAACAATCATCATAGCAATCATCCTTCGGTAAGCACGAAGGGGAATTAAAAAATGTATGAGTTGAAGAGTTACTCTCATTAGAAGGTGGGCACGGGTGATCAATCTGCTCTTCCTCCTTTTGTTCTTCGCTCTCCTCCTCATCCTTTTCATCCAATGAGCTCACAGTTACATCAATTTCTTCTTCCATAGACTCCTGCAAAATATTAGACTCTTCTTGGACAGCGGAGTATTCCTCAATATATAGTTTAACATAGGCATTAGAAGCATAATTATCATAGCAATATTTAAGTATGGCAAAATTTTCAGATTTGTAAAGAGTAGCATCATACTTTTCAATCAAAGAAGCAATTTCATAAGCACCCTTAAAAGCAACAAATTCTTCAATTTTTTGAACATCATAGTAACTATAAACACCCTTAGCATAAGAGGATACGATTCCATTATCACCAAACTCACATTGATAGGGAAGGTGTTTCTTAGGGTTTTTAGAACAACAAGTAAAATCATACATTTCACATAAATTCCAAGCATAGCTTTGCAAACGATGAATTTGATCCAGTAAAGTTTTCCCTTTTCTGATATTTGGTGTCGCACATAACAAGCATGCTCATCTAAATATTTGCCCTCAACTAAGCTAGTTGGGGTTTCGGCACGAGCACATAGGGATCAAAGATGATCCAAGTAATAAGCTTCAGTAGTGTGATAGATTTTGAGTGGTTCTTCAACCATTGGTTCAGTAGGTACAACTAATTTTTTTTGGTATTTTGCATTTCCTACCCATAACTAAAGATAAAAAACAACTAAGAACAGCAAATAAAAATTACTTAGTGATAAAGCAAACAAGCACACACGAGAATATTCACCCCACGCTATTGCTCCCCGGCAACGGCGCCAGAAAAAGGTCTTGATAGCCCACAAGTATAGGCGATAGCAACAGTTTTCGATAAGTAAGAGTGTCGAACCCAACGAGGAGCTAAAGGTAGAACAAATATTCCCTCAAGTTCTATCGACCACCGATACAACTCTACGCATGCTTGGCGTTCACTTTACCTAGAACAAGTATGAAACTAGAAGTACTTTGTAGGTGTTGTTGGATAGGTTTGCAAGATAATAAAGAGTACATAAATAAAAACTAGGGGCTGTTTAGGTAAAGTAACAATAAAGTAAATATAGCGAGTGTGGAAAAGTGGTGGTAGGAGTTGTGAAATTGCCCCTTAAGCAATTGACTACTTTACTAGACCGATAGCAAGTATTATGTGGGAGAGGCCACTGCTAGCATGTCATCCCTGACTTGGAATTATATGCACTTATGATTGGAACTATTAGCAAGCATCCGCAACTACTAATGTTCATTAAGGTAAAACCCAACCATAGCATTAAGATATATTGGCCCCCCTTCAATCCCGTATGCATCAATTTCTATGCTAGGTTGAAGCTTTTGTCACTCTTGCCCCCCAATACATAGTCCTATCAACATACAACTAACCCTAGGGTGTGATCCACGCGCGCAATCATATGATGGGCACCAAAGGACATCAACATAACCACAAGCAAATTAAATCAATCATAGCAATTCATCAACCACCGATAGGACAACGAAAATCTACTCAGACATCATAGGATGGCAACACATCATTGGATAATAATATGAAGCATAAAGCACCATGTTCAAGTAGAGGGCACAGCGGGTTGCGGGAGAGTGGACCGCTGTAGATAGAGGGGGGAAGGTGATGGAGATGTTCGTGAAGATGGCAGAGGTGTTGGTGTAGATCACGGTGATGATGATGGCCCCCGGTGGCACTCCGGTGCCACCGGAGGCGAGGGGGAGAGATCCCCCCTCCTTCTTCTTCTTCCTTGACCTCCTCCCTAGATGGGAGAAGGGTTTCCCCTCTGGTCCATGGCCTCCATGGCATGGGAGGGGCGAGAGCCCCTCCGAGATTGGATCTATCTCTCTGTCTCTCTCTGTTTCTGCGTTCTCAGATTCTTCCCTTTCACCGTTTCTTATATTCCCGGAGATCCGTCACTCCGATTGGGCTGAAATTTTAACACGATCTCTATTCGGATATTAGCTTTCTTGCGGTGAAAGAAGGGCTCCAACCACATTACGGGGTGGCCACGAGGGTTAGGGGCGTGCCTAACACCCTGGGGCGCGCCCCCCTACCTCGTGCCCCCCTACCTCGTGCCCCCCTCGGCCACCGTCTCGTGATGATTCCACTTCCCAAAATTCATAAATATTCCAAAATAAATCTCCGTCAGTTTTTATTCCATTTGGACTCCGTTTGGTATGGGTTTTCTACGAAACAAAAAACATGCAACAAACAGGAACTGGCACTGGGCACTGGATCAATATGTTAGTCCCAAAAATAGTATAAAAAGTTGCCAAAAGTATATGAAAATTGTAGAATATTGGCATGGAACAATCAAAAATTATGGATACGACGGAGACGTATCATTCCCAGTGTCTTGCTTGAGAGGCTCATCCTCGTCTTCGCTTGGTGTATCTTCCCCCTTGTGTACGGCGTTGAGCTTGCCGGACTGCTTGAAGACCCAACATTTTTCTGTGGGTATGATTAGCAGGTTTACCGGGGTGCTATGGATCTGACATACTTGGTCCAGAATTTTGTTTAGGCTGGACAGTTCGTCTCTGGCGCCTTTAGAGGGTGACTTTTGTTGACTTGGCCGAGAGCTTTTGAATCCGGCGTTTACTGCCGTGCTCTTCGTGCTGTCTTCTTTATTCCGGCGTTTATTATTGTTGTTGCGTCGTGATTTCCCATTTCCATCTCTAACTTCGGATATACTGGCAGGGCCGGCCCTGTCTTTCGGGAGGCCGTAGGCGAACTCGATGTCATGTGCCCCTATGTCCTAAGATAATATATATGTATGCGCGTGCGTGGTACATAAACTTAAACATAATAATTGTTGGACAATGCCATATTATGACAGAAATACTAAAAAGATAGAAAATTGAAAGTAACATGATATGATATATGTTTAGGGGGGTTGTACTGAAGCGGAAGTGTTACCTCAAATAAGAACCAAATTCAACTGACTCCATCGACAACAATAATACTTTAGTACCCTTCAGTTGTTGAATCTTCAGATCCCTTTCTATCTTTTTTCTCCTTGTTTGAGCAACTGACAAATGCTTCTTAGGCAACATGGCGGGCTAATGTCCTAATATTATGAAGAAAAAATTATTCAAGGAATTAGAAATTTATACATCGGATGATTTGAATGATTGAAACCCTAGACATGTGCATAGAATGACAAAAAAGAATGGTTAAATACATACTATGAAAGATTGTATTCGAAAACTATACATTAAAATTTGGAACTTTGTGAACACTAAAATTAGAGGATGGATCATGAATGAATAGTTGAATACGTTCTAAAAAAATAAAAGAAATTACTGAAATTGGGGTTTGCAGGGATGGATCGGGAACATGGTACAGAGAGTTATGCATGGATACGTATACGTACTGCTGTGGGCTGCGCTCACTGCTCACATACATACGTATACGTACTACTGCGGGCTGCGGCTGCTGGATTGCCGCACGGCGGGCGACGCGCACAGCGGTGACCGAGGCGACCACAATGACGAGAGGATGAACAGACGAGCGAGGCGTCCGCGAGATCTTCGATTGATTTGTTTCACAATCGAAACGAGCGGCCCTGCCGTGCGGCGTGCGTGACGCTTCGCTAATCGCTACCTGCTATCTGATCGGCCTACCTCATCTCGTTTTTCTTCTCTCATAATTTTTTTCTCACCTATTTTTGCTTGGCTATATTATATATGTGCACTACATCATGGGCCCCTCCCTGGGCTGGGCCCTGGGCCGTCGCCCCCCTGCCCATGCCCCAGGGCCGGCCCTGTGTACTGGGGTTGCCGGTGCTGCATCTGGCTAGACAACTATCTTCACCCGCGCAAAAGCGGGTCATGAGGCTTGTTAATGCTGCCATCGTTCTAGGCTTTTCTTGGCCGAGGTGTCTGGCAAGCCATCCGTCACGGATGCTATGCTTAAAAGCTGCCAAGGCTTCGGCGTCCGGACAGTCGACTATTTGGTTCTTTTTAGTAAGGAACATGTTCCAAAGATTTCGGGCTGACTCTCCGGGCTGTTGAGTTATATGACTCAAATCGTCCGTGTCCGGAGGTCGGACATAAGTCCCTTGAAAATTTGCCCGAAAAGCGTCTTCGAGCTCTTCCCAGCTTCCAATGGAGCTTTCGGGGAGGCTTTTAAGCCAGTGCCGAGCTGGCCCTTTGAGTTTGAGGGGTAAATACTTAATGGCGTGGAGATCATCTCCTCGAGCCATATGGATATGGAGGATATAGTCCTCAATCCTTGTTCCGTCGTATGCCTCTATGTTTACGGGTTTGAATCCCTCTGGAAATTCATGGTCCAGTACCTCGTCGGTGAAACATAGGGGGTGTGCGGCACCCCTATATCTGGGTGTATCGTAGTGTTCGGATGTTTGTTGTGTTGCATCGTATGCTGGAGTGCGCCTGCGTGGTCCATAGATGGATCTGGTTGCGTCATCCTTTTGATGCGAGCCCTCGCGTGGATCGCGTATTGGCTGATGTGCAGCATTGCTTGCCGCTCTATGTTGGCCGTGAGGTCGTCTATCCGGCCAGGTGGCCGTTTTAATTTTTGGTTGCGGGGGATCTAAGGCCTCCTCATCGAATTCGGGTAGCAACTTCCGCTTCGAGTAGCTCTTGGTGGGGCGATTACCGCCGTACTTTGCTGCTGTGTTGAGTACTTTGCTCCATCTGATTCCGAGTGTGTCTTGTGCAGCCTTGAGTCTTTGCTTCTGCTTTTTTAGACTCCTCGCGGTGGCAACAAGCCTTTGACGGGCATTCTGTTGCTCCGGGTGTCTGTCTGGTGTGAAGTCGTCCGGACTATTATCTTTGACAGAGTCAGGTGTCATGGTTCTAAGTCTGACAGTAATGTAGGGGGGGGGGGTGTGTATGGAGAGGCTAGATCTTAGCTATTGGGAAGTTGTAAGCACGCAAGGTTTATGAGTTCAGGCCCTTCTTGGAGGAAGTAACAGCCCTACGTCTCGGTGCCCGGAGGCGGTCGATTGGATTATGCGTGTGTAGATAACAAGGGTGTGAACACTTCATACTGAGGAGGGGGGTGGCTTATATAGAGTTCACCGGCCCCCTCCTGCCCTCAGTAATGCAGGGTTTTAGGTACATTTAAGGTTGGGCGTTACTGATAACGTCCCTAATAAAGTTTTATAATAACCATAAAGTCTACTTAATAGCCGACCGTTTGCATGCGGAGTGACTTTAGGTCTTCTGGCAGTCGAGTGGCCGGCTTCATGGTCGAGTGATAGTTCTTTGGTCGAGTGTCTTGAACCCGTCGAGTGGGATGCCTTCAAGTCATTTGAAAGGTGACTCATTCTAGGGATGTCCTTGGGTAGGGCTTTTTAGGACGGGTTCGTGCCCCTACCCTAGGTACATAGCTTCATCATTAGCCCCCGAATGGATCGAGGTTAGAGTGAGAAAGGGTTGACGACCTTTCCGACTAATTCTTTGGACTATATGAGGGCCTTGTTCCGGGTCGACCGTCACGGATGACGTTATCAACCTCTTTCAGTCGCCTTGATCCATTCCAGGCCTTTCGTCGAGTGGATTCCTTTACTTGTGACGTACCGCGCGCCGGTGCGCGTGGGGTCTTCTGTTTTGACAAGTTGTTCTGCAGCCAGCGGATATCACGGGATTCGGATTTTTTGGGAAGTGCGCGGGACGGGAGCGGCCGCAGTAATCGGAATTGACAATGCGGAGGCTCCTCGATCTCCGCGTCGCCTTTTTCGCCACGTACTGCGCGCGTGCCTGCTGCGGGATTTGACCGGATAGCCTAGGCCTACCGGGCAGCCACTCGGAAGCTGCCCCTTATAAGTTGCCGGCTTGGAGTTCTCCAGCAGTGCGCGCAGTTCTCTCTTCTCCTTCTTCCTCTCTTCCTTCGCAATCTCTTCCGCTACCTCCGCTTTTGCCCTATCGCCGCAAACCCGTTCGAGATTTCGCCGGCGATGATTGTGAAGGGCAAGACGACTGCTCTGGAGCGTGCGAAGAAGGCTGCGGCGGCGGGGAAAGGGAAGAGGTCTGCACGCGACGGATCTTCTTCCAGGACCGCCCTGCCCAAAGGTTGGATCCAGGGCGACTGGATGCCGTCGGTGCTCCAGCAGGAGGACCTCGACGACATGGTCGAGGGGGGAGCCATTCCTCACAAAGCCGCGTGTCTTCCGGGGGGAGAGATCAAACCTCAACCTCGCGACGGTGAGTGCGTGCTCCTGGCCACTCACATCGACCGAGGGTTTTCTCTGCCGCCCCACCCTTTCTTCCGAAATTTCTTGAACTTCTTCGGAGCGCAGCTTCATCATTTTACTCCAAACTCCATTGTCTACCTCGCCGCCTTCATTTCCATGTGTGAGGCATTCCTGGGTTGCCGCCCACATTGGGGGCTTTTCAAGCACATTTTTACTTGTCGCTCTCAGTCGGTCAAGAAGGCCAACTCGAGTGATGAGAGGACGCAGGTGATCCAATTGTGCGGGGGCTTGGCGATCCAAACGAGGGGGAAGAGCTGTTTTCCATCCATCACTTTCCCAGAGTCGGTCCGAGGTTGGCAGGCAACTTGGTTCTACTGCCAGGACCAGGCGACCCCGGGGCAGTCGACTGGTCTCCCGCCTTTCTCTCTCGACCGAGCCGAAAAACCTGCTTCTCTGAAGGTGAAGCCGGAAGAAAAAGCCCAGGTCAAGGTGCTGGCGGGTCGAGTGGTTGAGCTTGTTCGTGAGGGTGTGACGGGAATGGATCTGCTGGAAGTCTTCCTCAAGAGGCGAATCCAACCGCTCCAGTCTCGTGACCACCCGATGTGGCTGTACTCGGGCCTCGAGGACACCACTCGGATCCACCCAGAGGAGGTCACCAACGAGATGTTGGAGGGGTGGTTGTCGAGTATCACGGGGACCAGAGACAACCCCTGAGGAGCCAGGAAGGTCATTCCACTCGACAATTCGTACGAGGTGGACCAGGTATGTCTTCATGCTCCCGACTGAAACCTTTGTTTTCTGCGTTGGTCTTCTTTGGAGTAGGTCGATTGACTTTTGTTTTGTCTGCTATTTTCCAGGCGACCACTGAGATGTACACGACGCACAACGGGGCACAGGGGTCGACCGGAGGCGAGAGCGGGGATGACCAAGGCGAGTGGGAGTCTGATGGTGAAGGAGAGGGGGGTGATGACATCTTGTCCAGCGAAGAGGAGGAGGAGGAGGTCGAACCACCCCCCCCCCCCCCGCCTGGAGAGGCGATCCAAGCTCGCACACGACCCGACGCAAGAACGCGGCAAGGTGACTGCCTCCGTTGGGCCGTCGTCAAAACGCCCTTGGACTTCTTCTCCAACACCGACTGGGAAGGTCTCCAAGCACCCACGCACGACGCTGTCCAAGCCGCCCAAGGCTCTGCCCAAGATGAAGATAGCCGTCCCTACCATTTCCGGGCAATGAAGCTTGTTTTCCTTTGTCGATTGTGAACGAATCCTTGGTCGATTCATTGAGTCAACAGACTGACTTTTTGAGATTTGCAGCGCTGCTACCTCTGAGGTCTCTGCCAAGGACGACGACCAAGAGATGGGGGACGCTGTTACCTCCAAACCTGGTACGATTACTGACGTTCTGTTTTTGAGTCGACTGGTCATTTCTTGCAATTCTGGTCGATTGAATGTTTCCCTTGCAGCCCCTCCTCATGTTATCGACCTCCCGGATGACGACGACAACGAACCGCTGAGGATGAGGAGGAACAAGAGGTCGTCGGCTGACAGGACTCCCCAGCCTGCTCCGGCGTCTGAGACCATGGCTCGGGATGGTGGCGACGCCCCTCGGGCTTCTGTGACTTTCGCCAACCCTCTGTCGAGTGCGCGGCCTTCGGCGTCGACTGCAGATCCATCTTTGCTTTTTGCCGCGTACTCCGTCCCTGAGGACGAAGTGGCTGCTGCGAAGGAGGCTATACGCTAGGCGGGGGTCATGATGGAGCAGGTGAAGATGGCTCGGGAGGCCAGCCAAGCAGCCTATGACGCGAGTTCGGCTCTTCAGAGCAACGTCCAGGTCAGTCGACTCGACACTTGATCGTTTGAAGAGCCTTTCCTTTTTTGAAGATCTTTTGTATCTGTACACCCACTGGGTGTGTTTACCCATTCTTGGACGAGTGGGGGCACGCTGAGTGCACCCACTGGGTGTAGTCCCCGAGACTACGGTGGACTGCTGGCAGTCGACTGTAGTCTTTACATTGTGTTTCTGTATCTGTACTTCTTTTCTTGGTCTGGTCAGGCCACGTCGAATGGAGCTGTATCCGGTTGACTGCGGACAGTCGACTTTTTTCTTTCTTTTTTTGAACCAGTGGGGGCACGCTGAGTGCACCCACTGGGTGTAGTCCCCGAGACTACTGTCGAATGTTTTTGATTCGGCTGTGGTCTTAGAAATGTCATTTTTTTCCTCTTAGTTACTCGGAGGCAACTTATCTTGGATGTCTGTCGACTGATTTTTCCTTTTGCAGAAATCCTGCAAACTTGCATCTCGCTATACTGAGTTGGAGAAGCCCTGTCGTGCGGCGTGCGTGACGCTTCGCTAATCGCTACCTGCTATCTGATCGGCCTACCTCATCTCGTTTTTCTTCTCTCATAATTTTTTTCTCACCTATTTTTGCTTGGCTATATTATATATGTGCACTACATCATGGGCCCCTCCCTGGGCTGGGCCCTGGGCCGTCGCCCCCCTGCCCATGCCCCAGGGCCGGCCCTGTGTACTGGGGTTGCTGGTGCTGCATCTGGCTAGACAACTATCTTCACCCGCGCAAAAGCAGGTCATGAGGCTTGTTAATGCTGCCATTGTTCTCGGCTTTTCTTGGCCGAGGTGTCTGGCAAGCCATTCGTCACGGACGCTATGCTTAAAAGCTGCCAAGGCTTCGGCGTCCAGACAGTCGACTATTTGGTTCTTTTTAGTAAGGAACATGTTCCAAAGCTTTCGGGCTGACTCTCCGGGCTGTTGAGTTATATGACTCAAATCGTCCGTGTCTGGAGGTCGGACATAAGTCCCTTGAAAATTTGCCCGAAAAGCGTCTTCAAGCTCTTCCCAGCTTCCAATGGAGCTTTCGGGGAGGCTTTTAAGCCAGTGCCGAGCTGGCCCTTTGAGTTTGAGGGGTAAATACTTAATGGCGTGGAGATCATCTCCTCGAGCCATATGGATATGGAGGATATAGTCCTCAATCCTTGTTCCGTCGTATGCCTCTATGTTTACGGGTTTGAATCCCTCTGGAAATTCATGGTCCAGTACCTCGTCGGTGAAACATAGGGGGTGTGCGGCACCCCTATATCTGGGTGTATCGTAGTGTTCGGATGTTTGTTGTGTTGCATCGTATGCTGGAGTGCGCCTGCGTGGTCCATAGATGGATCTGGTTGCATCGTCCTTTTGATGCGAGCCCTCGCGTGGATCGCGTATTGGCTAATGTGCGGCATTGCTTGCCGCTCTATGTTGGCCGTGAGGTCATCTATCCGGCCAGGTGGCCGTTTTAATTTTTGGTTGCGGGGGATCTAAGGCCTCCTCATCGAATTCGGGTAGCAACTTCCGCTTTGAGTAGCTCTTGGTGGGGCGATTACCGCCGTACTTTGCTGCTGTGTTGAGTACTTTGCTCCATCTGATTCCGAGTGTGTCTTGTGCAGCCTTGAGTCTTTGCTTCTGCTTTTTTAGACTCCTCGCGGTGGCAACAAGCCTTTGACGGGCATTCTGTTGCTCCGGGTGTCTGTCTGGTGTGAAGTCGTCCGGACTATTATCTTTGACAGAGTTAGGTGTCGTGGTTCTAAGTCTGACAGTAATGTAGGGGGGTGTGTATGGAGAGGCTAGATCTTAGCTATTGGGAAGTTGTAAGCACGCAAGGTTTATGAGTTCAGGCCCTTCTCGAAGGAAGTAACAGCCCTACGTCTCGGTGCCCGGAGGCGGTCGATTGGATTATGCGTGTGTAGATAACAAGGGTGCGAACCCTTCATACTGAGGAGGGGGGTGGCTTATATAGAGTTCGCCGGCCCCCTCCTGCCCTCAGTAATGCAGGGTTTTAGGTACATTTAAGGTTGGGCGTTACTAATAACGTCCCTAATAAAGTGTTATAATAACCATAAAGACTACTTAATAGCCGGCCGTTTGCATGCGGAGTGACTTTAGGTCTTCTGGCAGTCGAGTGGCCGGCTTCATGGTCGAGTGATAGTTCTTTGGTCGAGTGTCTTGAACCCGTCGAGTGGGATGCCTTCAAGTCATTTGAAAGGTGACTCATTCTAGGGATGTCCTTGGGTAGGGCTTTTTAGGACGGGTTCGTGCCCCTACCCTAGGTACATAGCTTCATCATTAGCCCCCGAATGGATCGAGGTTAGAGTGAGAAAGGGTTGACGACCTTTCCGACTAATTCTTTGGACTATATGAGGGCCTTGTTCCGGGTCGACCGTCACGGATGACGTTATCAACCTCTTTCAGTCGCCTTGATCCATTCCAGGTCTTTCATCGAGTGGATTCCTTTACTTGTGACGTACAGAGCGCCGGTGCGCGCGGGGTCTTCTGTTTTGACAAGTTGTTCTGCAGCCAGCGGATATCACGGGATTCGGATTTTTCGGGAAGCGCACGGGACGGGAGCGGCCGCAGTAATCGGAATTGACAACGCGGAGGCTCCTCGATCTCCGCGTCGCCTTTTTCGCCACGTACTGCGCGCGCGCCTGCTGCGGGATTTGACCGGATAGCCTGGGCCTACCGGGCAGCCACTCGGAAGCGGCCCCTTATAAGTTGCCGGCTTGGAGTTCTCCAGCAGTGCGCGCAGTTCTCTCTTCTCCTTCTTCCTCTCTTCCTTCGCAACCTCTTCCGCTACCTCCGCTTTTGCCCTATCGCCGCAAACCCGTTCGAGATTTCGCCGGCGATGATGGTGAAGGGCAAGACGACTGCTCTGGAGCGTGCGAAGAAGGCTGCGGCGGCGGGGAAAGGGAAGAGGTCTGCACGCGACGGATCTTCTTCCAGGACCGCCCTGCCCAAAGGTTGGATCTAGGGCGACTGGATGCCGTCGGTGCTCTGGCAGGAGGACCTCGACGACATGGTCGAGGGGGGAGCCATTCCTCACAAAGCCGCGTGTCTTCCGGGGGGAGAGATCGAACCTCAACCTCGCGACGGTGAGTGCGTGCTCCTGGCCACTCACATCGACCGAGGGTTTTCTCTGCCGCCCCACCCTTTCTTCTGAAATTTCTTGAACTTCTTCGGAGCGCAGCTTCATCATTTTACTCCAAACTCCATTGTCTACCTCGCCGCTTTCATTTCCATGTGTGAGGCATTCCTGGGCTGCCGCCCACATTGGGGGCTTTTCAAGCACATTTTTACTTGTCGCTCTCAGTCGGTCAAGAAGGCCAACTCGAGTGATGAGAGGACGCAGGTGATCCAGTTGTGCGGGGGCTTGGCGATCCAAACGAGGGGGAAGAGCTGTTTTCCATCCATCACTTTCCCGGAGTCGGTCTGAGGTTGGCAGGCAACTTGGTTCTACTGCCAAGACCAGGCGACCCCGGGGCAGTCGACTGGTCTCCCGCCTTTCTCTCTCGACCGAGCCGAAAAGCCTGCTTCTCTGAAGGTGACGCCGGAAGAAAAAGCCCAGGTCAAGGTGCTGGCGGGTCGAGTGGTTGAGCTTGTCCGTGAGGGTGTGACGGGAATGGATCTGCTGGAAGTCTTCCTCAAGAGGCGAATCCAACCGCTCCAGTCTCGTGACCACCCGATGTGGCTGTACGCCGGCCTCGAGGACACCACTCGGATCCACCCAGAGGAGGTCACCAACGAGATGTTGGAGGGGTGGTTGTCGAGTATCACGGGGAACAGAGACAACCCCCGAGGAGCCAGGAGGGTCATTCCACTCGACAATTCGTATGAGGTGGACCAGGTATGTCTTCATTCTCCCGACTAAAACCTTTGTTTTCTGCGTTGGTCTTCTTTGGAGTAGGTCGATTGACTTTCGTTTTGTCTGCTGTTTTCCAGGCGACCACTGAGATGTACTCGACGCCCAACGGGGCACAGGGGTCGACTGAGGAAGGGGAGGCGAGCGGAGGCGAGAGCGGGGATGACCAAGGCGAGTGGGAGTCTGATGGTGAAGGAGAGGGGGGTGATGACATCTTGTCCAGCGAAGAGGAGGAGGAGGAGGTCGAACCCCCCCCCCCCCCCCCCCCCCCCCGCCTGGAGAGGCGATCCAAGCTCGCACACGACCCGGCGCAGGAACGCGGCAAGGTGACTGCCTCCGTTGGGCCGTCGTCAAAACGCCCTCGGACTTCTTCTCCAACGCCGACTGGGAAGGTCTCCAAGCACCCACGCACGACGCTGTCCAAGCCGCCCAAGGCTCTGCCCAAGATGAAGATAGCCGTCCCTACCATTTCCGGGTAATGAAGCTTGTTTTCCTTTGTCGATTGTGAACGAATCCTTGGTCGATTCATTGAGTCAACAGACCGACTTTTTGAGATTTGCAGCGCTGCTACCTCTGAGGTCTCTGCCAAGGACGACGACCAAGAGATGGGGGACGCTGTTACCTCCAAACCTGGTACGATTACTGACGTTCTGTTTTTGAGTCGACTGGTCATTTCTTGCAATTCTGGTCGACTGAATGTTTCCCTTGCAGCCCCTCCTCATGTTATCGACCTCCCGGATGACGACGACAACGAACCGCTGAGGATGAGGAGGAACAAGAGGTCGTCGGCTGACAGGACTCCCCAGCCTGCTCCGGCGTCTGAGACCATGGCTCGGGATGGTGGCGACGCCCCTCGGGCTTCTGTGACTTTCGCCAACCCTCTGTCGAGTGCGCGGCCTTCGGCGTCGACTGCAGATCCATCTTCGCTTTTTGCCGCATACTCCGTCCCTGAGGACGAAGTGGCTGCTGCGAAGGAGGCTATACGCCAGGCGGGGGTCATGATGGAGCAGGTG
Source organism: Triticum aestivum (assembly GCF_018294505.1). Taxonomy (NCBI): domain Eukaryota; kingdom Viridiplantae; phylum Streptophyta; class Magnoliopsida; order Poales; family Poaceae; genus Triticum; species Triticum aestivum. The sequence continues at coordinate 36,974,537 of NC_057809.1, forward strand.
AAGATGGCTCGGGAGGCTAGCCAAGCAGCCTATGACGCGAGTTCGGCTCTTCAGAGCAACGTCCAGGTCAGTCGACTCGACACTTGATCATTTGAAGAGCCTCTCCTTTTTTTGAAACATTTTGTATCTGTACACCCACTGGGTGTGTTTACCCATTCTTGGACGAGTGGGGGCACGCTGAGTGCACCCACTGGGTGTAGTCCCCGAGACTACGGTGGACTGCTGGCAGTCGACTGTAGTCTTTACATTGTGTTTCTGTATCTGTACTTCTTTTCTTGGTCTGGTCAGGCCACGTCGAATGGAGCTGTATCCGGTTGACTGCGGACAGTCGACTTTTTTCTCGCCACCGCAGCGTCTCCGGCGTCCTTCTCCGGCAAGCGCGATCTCCGGCGCCGACCTGCTACAGTACCGGCGATCCTCGTGAACAGTGCCGGATCCAGATCTGGATCGGATCCGGTTGACCTCTCCCCCGAAACCCTAATTTCAGTATTTTTTATGCATTCTTTGACGCATCATATCTCCGCATCCGTAGCTCCGTTTTGGACATATGATATATCAAAATCTTCGCCTCGACGAGTACATCATTTCATTCCATTGCATCATTTGCATTTGAAGTCATCTTGGTGCCCAAAACGCTGTTAGAAGGAGGCACCGTGAGTTAAATTGCAGATCTGTTAGCTCTACATTGACTTTTGTCATTTTTGCCATGATTATTGTGTGCATGATATGCCTGTGCCCCTTTGGGATGAATTGTTAAGAATTTTGTCTTCTTTCCAGAGGTACCACCCATGCATTTTTAGGATGTGTGTGTTGTCTTGTGCAAGCTTGCAAAGAGGCGTACCTGAGATTGCTGATTTCAGGGACTTAGTGATTTTCACTAAGTCTGGGATGTTTTAGTTCATGATGCTATATGTCCAGCTTGTTTCCTAGTGATCCGTGCCTCTTTTGAGGATGATCAGTAAGAGTGGTTTGTTATGCTTGTTGTGCTTAATCCATCCATGTCTTTACTTGTTATGTTGGAGCACCCTAGGTTGACTCAATCGAGCTCAACTTTTGCATAGTTGTTAATTTGGGCAGATCGTGTACTCTTTTGCGATTTTGCCGGTGCTATTGTTAGTGATCCATGCATGCTATGCCATTGTTCCTGCCATGTCTAGCTACCATTTTGTGCCTTCTTTATGGATATATGCTTGCCTTTCCATGACTTGCGCCGTAGTGAGTGCATCGAGCTCGTTTACATGCCTCCGTGAGTTATAATTTCAGCATGTCCCAGTTTTCACTAAGTCTGAAAACTGATTGTGTTTCATCGATGTTCGTGTGCTTGTTAGAGTATTTTGTGAACCCTTTTGGCCCCAGGTCATTTTGGGTGTTTTGTTAAGCTTGTTGAGTAGCTCCATGCCATGCTCTTACTTGTCATGTTCAGGTTATGTTTCATGTTGTTTTGCTGCTCCGAAGGGAGCATCGTGGTCTGAAATTTCAGACTAGCGTTAATTTCGCTAAGTCTGAAATCTGTTTTGCTTATTCAGTTTTGCCATGCTTGTTTGAACCCCTTAATGGATGAATTTGCCTATGCCTCAGTCCTGGTGATTTGTTAAGCTTCTTGTGTACATCCCTGCCATGCAATTTGTTTTCATGTTTGGTGGCTGTAGCATGTTCATTTCGTTCCATTTAGGAGCCTACTTGCTGTTAATCGCAGATCGGTTCGTTTCGTAAAACGCTTGCCATTTCCAAACCGTAGCTCCGATTCCTTTGATCTTTATATCGTTTTCAGGGGATTTCTTCCCCTCTATCCAGTGGCACACTTGGTTTTCCCAGTTGAGGCCAGGTTCATGCATTTCCGGTCACGTCTTGCATTTTGCATCCCGCATCGTATCCCGCATAGCATACCATCTTTGCATATTATTGGTTGCCCTTGCACGTGGTTGATTGTATCCTTGTTGCTTGTTTGTCTTGTTGGGTAGAGCCGGGAGACAAGTTCGCTAACGAGGAGCCTGTTGAGTTTGCTTTTGAGGATCCAGTCAACTCTGACAACTGTGAAGGCAAGATGATCATACCCTCGAAATCACTACTATCTTTGCTATGCTAGTTTGCTCGCTCTTTTGCTTTGCCATTGCTACGATGCCTACCACTTGCTTGTCAGCCTCCCAATTGCCATGATTGAGCCTCTAACCCACCTTTGTCCTAGCAAACCGTTGATTGGCTATGTTACCGCTTTGCTCGGCCCCTTCTTATAGCGTTGCTAGTTGCAGGTGAAGATTGGAGCCGTTCCTTGTTGGGACATTTAATTACTTGTTGGGATATCATTATATTGCTATGTTATCTTAATTCATCTATATACTTGGTAAAGGGTGGAAGGCTCGGCCTCTCGCCTAGTGTTTTGTTCCACTCTTGCCGCCCTAGTTTCCGTCATATCGGTGTTTGTTCCCGGATTGTTGCGTCCCTTACGCGGTTGGGCTATATGGGAACCCCTTGATAGTTCGCCTTGATTAAAGCTTTTCCAGCAATGCCCAACATTGGTTTTACCATTTGCCACCTAGCCTCTTTTTCCCTTGGGTTTCCGGAGCCCGAGGGTCATCTTATTTTAACCCCCCCGGGCCAGTGCTCCTCTGAGTGTTGGTCCCACCGAGCGATGTCCGGGGCTACCAGGGGCAACTCTGGGCTGGCCTACTCGACGTCTGGCTCATCTGGGTGTGCCCTGAGAACGAGATATGTGCAGCTCCTATCGGGATTTGTCGGCTCATTCGGGCGGTGTTGCTGGACTTGTTTTAACCTGTCGAATCATCTTGTTGTACCGGGATACCGAGTCTGATCGGTGTGTCTTGGGTGGAGGTCTATTCCTTCGTTGACCGTGAGAGCTTGTTATGGGCTAAGTTGGGACCCCCCTGCAGGGATTGATCTTTCGAAAGCCGTGCCCGCGGTTATGGGCAGATGGGAATTTGTTAATGTCCGGTTGTAGATAACTTGAACCTTAATTAATTAAAATGAATCAACTGAGTGTGTTGCCGTGATGGCCTCTTCTCGGCGGAGTCCGGGAAGTGGACATGTTGTTGGAGTTATGTTTGCGCAGGTTGCTTTCTAGTTCCTCGCTCGCGCTTTGCCTCCTCTTCTCGCTCTCTTTTGCGAATAAGATAGCCACCATATATGCTAGTCGCTTGCTGCAGCTCCACTTATACATTACCCCTTTCCTACCCATTAAGCTTAAATAGTCTTGATCGCGAGGGTGCGAGATTGTTGAGTCCCTGTGGCTCACAGATTACTATTACACCAGATGCAGGGACAGATGATTCAGCTCCAGATGGCGCGCTCGAGCTCAAGTGGGAGTACGACGAGGACTCTCAGCGTTACTATGTGTCTTTTCCTGATGATCAGTAGTGGTGCCTATTCGGGGTTAGATTCAGGGCCTTGTCGCTTGTTGGGGGTCTTTTCTATTTTGGCGCCGTAGTCGGGCCATGAGTGATTGTATGATGGATGTTATTTATGCACTTTGATGTGACGTGGCGAGTGTAAGCCAACTATGTTATTCCCCTTTATATTATTTATGTACATGGGATGTGTAATGATTTCCCGACTTGCGACATATGCCTTCAATGCGATTATGCCTCTAAGTCGTGCCTCGACACGTGGGAGATATAGTCGCATCGAGGGTGTTACACTAAGTCCCCGAGTGGGAGGTTTGCTCTCCACTCGGTAGGATTTCTTAAACACTTAGGCGAGTGCTGACTGCAGCTAAGTCTCTCTGTGGAAGAACTTAGGCGAGTACTGGACTGCAGCTAAGCCCCCGAGTGGGAGGATTGCTCTCCACTCGGTAGGATTTTTTCAAACTTAGGCGAGTGCTCGACTGCAGCTAAGCTTCCGAGTGGGAGAACTTAGGCAAGTACTGGACTGCAGCTAAGCCACCGAGTGGGAGGGTTGCTCTCTACTCGGTAGGATTTTTTCAAACTTAGGCGAGTGCTCGACTGCAGCTAAGCTTCTGAGTGGGAGAACTTAGGCGAGTACTGGACTGCAGCTAAGCCCCCGAGTGGGAGGATTGCTCTCTACTCGGTAGGATTTTTTCAAACTTAGGCGAGTGCTCGACTGCAGCTAAGCTTCCGAGTGGGAGAACTTAGGCGAGTACTGGACTGCAGCTAAGCCCCCGAGTGGGAGGTTTGCTCTCCACTCGGTAGGATTTTTCAAACTTAGGCGAGTGCTCGACTGCATCTAAGCTTCTGAGTGGGAGAACTTAGGTGAGTACTGGACTGCAGCTAAGCCCCCGAGTGGGAGGTTTGCTCTCCACTCGGTAGGATTTCTTAGACACTTAGGCGAGTGCTGACTGCAGCTAAGTCTCTCTGTGGAAGAACTTAGGCGAGTACTGGACAACAGCTAAGCCCCCGAGTGGGAGGATTGCTCTCCACTCGGTAGGATTTTTTCAAACTTAGGCGAGTGCTTGACTGCAGCTAAGCTTCCGAGTGAGAGAACTTAGGCAAGTACTGGATTACAGCTAAGCCCCCGAGTGGGAGGTTTGCTCTCCACTCGGTAGGATTTTTTCAAACTTAGGCGAGTGCTCGACTGCAGCTAAGCTTCCTAGTGGGAGAACTTAGGCGAGTGCTGGACTGCAGCTAAGCCCCCGAGTGGGAGGTTTGCTCTCCACTCGGTAGGATTTTTTCAAACTTAGGCGAAACGGATTCGCAGCCAAGTCACCCACTGGGGGGTTTTGTTTGCAAACAAAGTGACAGCAATTATTGGAACACTCTTGTCTTTGATAAAAATGAACTGTAGAATTTTTTTTCTTATTACATCTCGTCTAAGGGAGAACTCAGGTGTAAAAGGGGCGGAGCAGTTCCGCGTTCCAAGCTCGTGGCTCGTCGATCTGGCGATCAACATTGTAGAGGTGGTATGCTCCATTGTGGAGGACTCTGGTGACTATGAAGGGGCCTTCCCAAGTAGGAGCGAGCTTGTGCGGTTTCTGTTGATCCACTCGGAGGACCAGATCTCCTTCTTGGAAGGCTCGACTTTTCACATTCCGGGCGTGAAAACGGCGCAAGTCTTGCTGATAAATGGTCGATCTGATCATGGCCATCTCCCTCTCTTCTTCTAAGAGGTCGACTGCGTCTTGCCGGGCCTGTTCTACTTCATCTTTGGTGTAAAGTTCGACTCGGGGTGCATTATGAAGAAGATCACTCGGCAGGACTGCTTCGGCTCCATAAACCAGAAAGAATGTAGTTCTTCCAGTCGACCGGTTAGGGGTGGTCCTTAATCCCCACAGAACTGACGGAAGCTCGTCGACCCAAGCGCCTGCCGCGTGCTTGAGATCACGCATCAGTCGAGGCTTTAGTCCTTTGAGAATCAGACCATTCGCTCTCTCAGCTTGTCCATTCGACTGGGGATGAGCGACCGATGCGTAGTCGACTCGTGTGCCTTGAGAGGCGCAAAAAGCTCTGAACTTGTCCGAATGAAAGTTTGACCCGTTGTCAGTGATGATGCTATGCGGGACTCCATATCTGAATGTTAACCCTCTGACGAAACTGATAGCAATGCAAGCATCGAGATTCTTGATGGGCTTAGCTTCGATCCATTTGGTAAATTTGTCGACTGCCACAAGCACATGAGTGAATCCACTCCTGCCCGTTCTTAGTGGACCAACCATGTCCAGTCCCCAGACGGCAAAGGGCCAGATGAGTGGAATGGTCTTCATGGCTGATGCAGGCTTGTGTGACATGTTGGAGTAGAACTGGCACCCTCCACACTTGTCGACTATCTCTTTTGCCATCTCATTTGCTCTTGGCCAGTAAAATCCGGCTCGGTATGCTTTAGCCACAATAGTCTGAGAGGACGCATGGTGACCACAGGTCCCCGAGTGGATATCATTAAGGATTATCTGACCCTCTTCTGGTGTTATGCATTTCTGACCGACTCCAGTCGCGCTCTCTCTATACAGCTGTCCCTTTATGACTGTGAAGGCCTTGGATCGGCGGACGATCTGTCGAGCCTCTTCCTTGTCTTCCGGGAGTTCTTTCCTTAGGATATACGCGATGTACGGTATCGTCCAGTCAGGGGTGATTGCCAAGACTTCCATGATTAGGTCGACCACTGCAGGTACTTCAACTTCAGTCGGATCTGTGGCACTTTTCGGCTGCGGGGCTTCTTCTGTGAAAAGATCCTCTTGGATTGACGGCGAGTGAATGTGTTCCAGGAACACGTTGCTGGGAATGGCTTCTCTCTTGGAGCCTATCTTTGCCAAATCGTCAGTTGCCTGATTTTTCAGTCGGGGGATGTGATGAAGCTCTAACCCCTCGAATTTCTTTTCTAGCTTTCGCACTGCATTGCAATACCCAGTCATTGCCGGACTCCTGACGTCCCACTCCTTCATCACTTGATTAACCACCAAATCTGAGTCGCCATAGACCATGAGGCGACGGACGCCGAGTGAAATGGCCATGCGCAACCCATACAAAAGTGCTTCATACTCTGCTTCATTATTGGAGGAATCAAAGCGAATCTGGAGAACATATCTGAGCTTATCTCCTCGGGGGGAGACTAGGACTACCCCCGCGCCCGAACCATTCAGCATCTTGGATCCATCGAAGAACATGGTCCAGTGCTCCGAGTGAACTTGAGTCGGAAGTTGCTGTTCAATCCACTCGGCGATGAAATCTGCGATTGCTTGGGACTTGATAGCCTTCTTTGCTTCAAACTTGATATCTAAGGGAAGGAGTTCAATCGCCCACTTGGCCACTCAACCAGTTGCGTCTCTGTTATGCAGGATCTCTGATAATGGGGCGTCGCTGACGACTGTAATGGAGTGGTCAGAGAAGTAATGTGCAACTTTCTTCATGGTCATATAAATCCCATATACAAGCTTCTGGTAGTGAGGGTATCTTTGTTTTGAAGGGGTCAAAACTTCAGACACATAATATACTGGGCGTTGAACTTTGAAGGCCTTTCCTTCCTCTTCCCGCTCGACCGTAAGCATTGTACTGACAACTTGTCCCGTGGCTGCAATTTAAAGCAGCAGAGGCTCTTTGCTGATTGGGGCAGCAAGCACCGGCTGGGTGGAGAGCAGAGCTTTGAGCTCTGCAAACGCTGCATCAGCTTCTGGAGTCCACTCGAACTTGTCAGACTTCTTCATCAGTCGGTAAAGAGGCAACGCCTTTTCACCGAGACGAGAAATGAATCGACTTAAAGCGGCCAAGCAGCCTGTAAGCTTTTGGACATCGTGCACGCGTACAGGACGCTTCATCCGGAGTATGGTGCCAATTTTTTCAGGATTGGCGTCGATCCCCCATTCGGAAACAAGAAAACCGAGTAACTTTCCACCTGGAACTCCGAAAGTGCACTTTGATGGATTGAGCTTGATATCATACCTCCTGAGGTTGGCAAAGGTTTCAGCAAGGTCAGCCCGTAGGTCGGAACCTTTCCAGGATTTGACCACAATATTATCCATGTATGCCTCCACATTCCGACTGATTTGAGTGAGTAAACACTTCTGAATCATTCTCATGAATGTGGCTCCAGTGTTCTTGAGGCTGAACGGCATGGTGACGTAACAGAAGCATCCGAATGGAGTGATGAAAGCTGTTTTGATCTCGTCGGGCCCATACAGACGGATCTGATGGTACCCGGAATAGGCATCTAGAAAAGACAATCTCTCGCACCCCGCAGTTGAGTCGACTATTTGGTCGATGCGAGGGAGAGGAAAATGATCTTTCGAGCAGGCCCGGTTGATATGTTTGAAATCAATGCACATGCGGAGTGACTTGTCCTTCTTGGGGACCATGACTACATTGGCGAGCCACTCAGAGTGGTAAATCTCTCGGATGAATTCTGCTGCTAAGAGCCGAGCCACCTCCTCGCCAATGGCTTGCTTCTTCTGGACGGCGGACCGTCGAAGATGTTCCTTCACAGGCTTGAATTTTGGGTCGACTCGTAGACGGTGCTCAGCCAGCCCCCTGGGAACTCCAGGCATGTCAGAGGGTTTCCATGCGAAGATGTCCCAGTTCTCATGGATGAGCTGGATGAGTGCTTCTTCCTATTTGGAGTCGAGCGTCGTCGAGATGTGAGTCGGAGCAGCGTCGGGGTCGGTCGGGTGAATGTGGACTGTCTTTGTTTCACCAGCCGACTGAAAAGCTGACTCAGAGGCAGGCTTCTTAGCTCGCAGCAATTCACTCGGATCGGCAGTCTTTTGGTACTCTTTCAGCTCGACCACTGCCATCTGAGCATCAGTGATCTTTGATCCCTTCTGAAAACACTCTTCTGCTTTCTTTCGGTTGCCCGTAACAGTGATCACACCCTTGGGGCCAGGCATCTTCAATTTGAGATATACGTAACATGGTCGAGCCATGAAGTGTGCGTAAGCTAGCCTGCCCAAAATGGCGTGATAAGCACTCTGGAAGTCCACAACCTCAAATGTCAACTTTTCCTTGCGGTAATTCTTTGAATCACCAAAAACCACATCAAGAGCAATCTGGCCGAGTGACTCGGCTTTCTTCCCAGGAATGACTCCGTGGAAGCTCATGTTACTGGTACTGAGTCTGGACATCGGAATGCCCATTCCTTTCAAAGTTTCAGCATACAGTATGTTCAGGCCACTGCCGCCATCGATCAAGACTTTGGTCAGTCGAGTGCCTTCGACAACTGGGTCGACCACCAAAGCTTGCCTCCCTGGGGTGGCAATGTGCGTCGGGTGATCGGACTGGTCGAATGTGATGGCAGTCTGAGACCACTTCAGGTAACTGGGTGTTGCCGGAGCAACCATGTTCACCTCACGGTTAATGACTTTCAGTCGACTTTTGCTTTCGACATCAGCAAAAATCATCAAGGTGGAATTGACTTGGGGGTATCCATCGTCACTATCATCCTTGTCCTCAACTCTGTCTGGCTCTTTTTCCTTATCTTTGGGCTGCTTGCTCCGAAACTGCTGGATCAGGATCCGACACTGTCGAGTGGTATGTTTTGGGAAAATAAAATTACCCTCTTCATCTTTCTTGGTGTGGATGTGACATGGCAGGTCCAAAACATCATTCCCATCCTGATCCTTAACTTTCTTGGGCTTCCAGGTGCCCTTGGGTTTCCCCTTGAAGTTTCCCTGGGCCACGGCCAGGGCTTCCCCAGGAGCGGCTGGCTCGGCCTTCCGCTTCTGCTTCCGACTGGAGTTTCCTCCGGTTTCTTGGGCGACTGATTTGAGTTTGCCACTTCGGAGTCGGTCTTCATCTTCACCATTAGCGTACTTGGTGGCAATCTCCATCATCCGATTCAGCGACATCTCTCCAGTTCGAACGAACTTCAGATTCAACTCTCTGTATTTGACGCCTTCCTTGAAAGCACAAACTGCTTGATGGTCTGGCACATTCTCAACCGAGTGGTGCAGTGTGATCCACCTCTGGATGTATTCCCTCAGTGTTTCATTTGGCTTCTGCACGCAAGACCGCAACTCTGTAAGGCCTGCAGGTCGCTTGCATGTTCCTTCGAAGGTTGTGATAAACACTCGGGAGAGGTCCTCCCAAGTGTAAATACTGCTGGGTGCCAACTGATTCAGTCACGCTCTGGCTGAGCCTTCTAACATGAGAGGCAAATGCTTCATGGCCACCTCATCATTGCCACCGCCAATCTGTACAGCCACTCGGTAATCTTCGAGCCATGTGTCGGGCTTGGATTCACCGCTGAACTTGCTGACTCCAGTCGCCAGCTTGAAGTTGGGAGGAATCACCGTGGCCCTGATGGCTCGACTGAAACATTCTGGCCCTGAAGCATGTACCCTGCTGCCGGCGGGTGCATCTCTGTTGTGGCCCTCTCGATGAGCTCTGTTCCTGTCCACCAAACCTTGAATGAGGATGGATCTCGCGTCAAAGCCTGGGTCCCTGGGGTCGACTGGAATCCTCTGCCCAACATTATGGGGGCGCCTGTCATCTCGATGTCGAGGCGCATATGACCCACTCCTCGGGGGAGGGGATGGCACTCGACGTCGATCATCACGGTCGGGTCGGTGATCATACTGCTCATTTCTCCTGTACTGATCGTGCCGGTCCCCACGTCCCTCACACCTCAGGGGCGATCTCGGGCTGTGAGCCGACTGGACTGTTTCTGTTGCAACGGATCGACTGTGGATCCTGTTCCGCGACCGAGAAATGGCGGAATTCTGATTTCCTGCCGCTCGGAGCAACGCTCTGATCTGCAACAAGCCCCTGCCAGCCTCCGACTGGGAAGGCTGAATTGACTCCGCTATGCGGGCCGCGGCGGCCAAATTCTGAACTGGAGTTTGGTATACCTGCGGCGGCGGGAAGAGCTGACGTCGACTGGATTCGGGAGCTTGCTGTCGTCGACTGGACTCGGGAGCTCACTGACGCGCTTGCTCGTCGAGTATTCGCTGTAGATTCTCAAGTCGAGTGCGCTCGTCCAGGTTAGCCAAGCGCGCGTCCTCCAAGGCCCGGGCCTCGGGGGTTTCTCCAACAATAGGAGTGTAGAGCGCGTCCATGTTCCGGCGGCGAAGCTCCTCTCGCTGCAATGACGTGAGAGGTTCAGGGAGGTACTCGTCGTGGGGATGCGACGGGTCGCCTCTATCCGCGCCGCCGTCAGCGCGAGGGAATCCAGGAGGACTGTGTGTCCCCTCGACCGCCAGAACCTCAGCCAAAGGGTCGCTGCTATCGCACTCGGATGCGGTCTCCGCGGAGCCAGTCGAACAGGCCGTAGAGGGATTCGTCGGGCTCGATTGCCGCGACTTGTGGGGCCGCCGACTGGCGGGCCACGGCGTGCCTCACCCACCGTTGGAGTCTCGACCGACCTGAGTGCTCGCGCTGGTGGGAGACAGAGCGGGGAGACGACACGGGGGCCGACCGATATTGGGTCGACGGCTGCCGCAGGAGGACGCCACGAATGCACGCGCAGAAGTGCGTCGCACCGCGGACGGGGAGCGCGTCGATGTCGAGCGGCGCCTCCTAGAGTCAGGCGGAGTCATTGGCGATGAAGGTGAGCGCGCCGAGATGGATCTCGCGGCCCTCTACCAAAACTCCACAGGAAACCATGATCAAATGGATCGGAAAATTCGCAACTTCTCCAATTAGGCGCTAAGACTAATGCCCCACGGTGGGCGCCAACTGTCGTGGTTCTAAGTCTGACAGTAATGTAGGGGGGCTGTGTATGGAGAGACTAGATCTTAGCTATTGGGAAGTTGTAAGCACGCAAGGTTTACGAGTTCAGGCCCTTCTCGGAGGAAGTAACAGCCCTACGTCTCGGTGCCCGGAGGCGGTCGATTGGATTATGCGTGTGTAGATAACAAGGGTGCGAACCCTTCATACTAAGGAGGGGGGTGGCTTATATAGAGTTCGCCGGCCCCCTCCTGCCCTCAGTAATGCAGGGTTTTAGGTACATTTAAGGTTGGGCGTTACTGATAACGTCCCTAATAAAGTGTTATAATAACCATAAAGACTACTTAATAGCCGACCGTTTGCCTGCGGAGTGAATTTAGGTCTTCTGGTAGTCGAGTGGCCGGCTTCATGGTCGAGTGATAGTTCTTTGGTCGAGTGTCTTGAACCCGTCGAGTGGGATGCCTTCAAGTCGTTTGAAAGGTGACTCATTCTAGGGATGTCCTTGGGTAGGGCTTTTTAGGACGGGTTCGTGCCCCTACCCTAGGTACATAGCTTCATCATCAGGTTGTTCGGCTTGATCCTTCGTGTTGTCGTGGTCCAGCATTTGTTCCCCCTGCTCTAACGTTGGGTCTGTATGATCGTTGTTTCTGTCGAGGCGGGATTTGGAGCGGCGTTTACGCCGCCGCTTTGACTGCTTCTCGAGGGGACAAACCTTTGTTGCGTCCTTCCATTCCTCGTCGTCGTTTTCTTTTGGTGTGTTCACCATGTATACGTCATGTGGCGAAGTGGGCGTCCAGTGCCCCGTGGGCAGTGGTTCCTCTACGTCTCCCACATCGTCGTCCATACCGTCGATGTCTTCGGAGTCGAAGTCGAGCATGTTGGTTAATTCATCGACAGTGGCTACTAAGTGGGTGGTGGGTGGGCCGCGAATTTCTTCGTCGTCCGCATCCCAGTCCTGCCGGACATAGTTTGGCCAGGATCCTCCTGACAAGGAGAGAGACCTTAATGAGTTCAGTATGTTGCCAAAGGGCGAGTGCTGAAAAATATCCGCGGAGGTAAACTCCATGATCGGCGCCCAATCGGATTCGATAGGAACGGGCGCAAGCGGTTCGGAGTCCGTGTCCGGAGAAGGATCCGACAGTTTAACAACATGGCTCTCGTGCAAGGTAAGGTTGATGTTTGGCTCGATCGCTGCTAAGGGTAAGGCTTCCGTGGCGGGGTCCATCCACCCATCCACGGAAGGCGCACCTGGCTCCAAATTGAGGGTCGGAGCGGCTGCCTGTGCGATCTCTTGAACACTATCCGATGGTAGAGCTAAATCGTACTCATCGTGACCGCGTGACGCACAAGGCAGAGGCTCGAATCCGTCGAGGATCGAGTCTCCACGGATATCGGCCATGTAGTTCAAGATTCCAAACCTGACATGGTGGCTAGGGGCGTAACTTTCAATCTGCTCCAGATGGCCAAGTGAATTGGCCCGCAGTGCAAAGCCGCCGAACACAAAGATCTGTCCGGGGAGAAAAGTCTCACCCTGGACTGCATCGCCATCGATGATAGTAGGAGCCATCAAGCCTAACGGCGACGACACAGAGGAACTCTCAATGAAAGCACCAATGTCGGTGTCAAAACCGGCGGATCTTGGGTTGGGGGTCCCGAACTGTGCGTCTAAGGTGGATGGTAACAGGAGGCAGGGGACACAATGTTTTACCCAGGTTCGGGCCCTCTTGATGGAGGTAAAACCCTACGTCCTGCTTGATTAATATTGATGATATGGGTAGTACAAGAGTAGATCTACCACGAGATCGGAGAGGCTAAACCCTAGAAGCTAGCCTATGGTATGATTGTATGTTGTCCTACGGACTAAAACCCTCCGATTTATGTAGACACCGGAGAGGGCTAGGGTTACACAAGGTCGGTTACAAAGGAGGAGATATACATATCCGTATTGCCTAGCTTGCCTTCCACGCCAAGTAGAGTCCCATCCGGACCCGAGACGAAGTCTTCAATCTTGTATCTTCATAGTCTAACAGTCCGGCCAATGGAGATAGTCCGGCTGTCCGGAGACCCCTAATCCAGGACTGCCACAATATGCAAATGATCTTTTGAGAAGAGTTGGTCTGCAGAATTGTAAACCATCACCAATTCCACTATCCAGTTCAGAAAAGTTGTCTCTTGCAGAAGGAGAACTCTTGGATCAAGAGGATAGCACAAGGTACAGAAGTATGGTTGGTGCACTTCAGTATTTGACTTTGACTAGACCAGATATTTCCTTTGCTATGAACAAAGTTTGTCAATTTCTTCATGCACCCACAACATCGCACTGGACAGCTGCCAAACGCATACTTAGATATGTGAAGAGTACTTTGAATCTTGGCTTAACTTTTAACAAGTCACCATCCACACTTGTGAGTGCTTTTTCTAATTCTGATTGGGCTGGTTGTCCAGATGATAGAAGGTCTACAGGTGGTTTTGCTATATTCCTTGGACCCAATCTCATCTCATGGTGTGCAAAGAAGCAAGCCACGGTATCCAGGTCAAGTACCGAAGCAGAATACAAGGCTTTGGCTAATGCAATGGCAGAGATCATATGGGTTAAATCCATGCTTAAGGAACTTGGCATATACAATTCTCAAACCCCTTGTCTTTGGTGTGATAACGTTGGTGCTACGTATCTCTCAGCTAACCCTGTTTTTCATGCAAGGACCAAACATATTGAAATTGATTATCATTTTGTGAGGGAAAGAGTTGCAAGCAAAGAGCTAGAGATACGGTTTGTTCACTCAAAGGATCAAGTTGTGGATGGTTTTACTAAAGCACTTCCCACGAGGGCGTTTGAAGAATTTAAACGTAATCCTAACTTGGTGAAGTTCTGATTATGGGAGGGTGTTAAGAATATATGTTCAGGAGGTTATGCGCCATATCTATTGGCTGTTATTGTAACTAGAGATTAGTCTAGATCTTTCTTATCTCTATCTTAAACCTCCTGTATATCTCTTGCGGTTGTTTCCCAACAACCTTGACTTGTAACCCAAACAATCATATCAATATAAATCATGCGGGTGCTCGTGTATGGGCATTGAGACGCTTCCACAATATTTCACAAGGAGTACCTCGTCGAGACCTGTGGCCTCATCCGAGCCCAAGCACTCAAGGCCTCGGCAAAGCTCTCCCACCTCAAGTCCCCCTCCAAGCCCGACGCCGTCCTCGCCTTCCTCGCGGGCCTCTGCCTCTCCGCCGCCGACATCGCCACCGCCATCGCCAGGGACCCATGGTTGCTCTGTGCCGGCATGGAAAAAATCCTGGCCGCGAAAGTCATAGGGCTCGCCGGCCTCGGCCTGTCACACTCTCAGATCGCACGCCTCGTGCCGCTCGTTGGCTCGTCCGTCCACCGTAGATCCGTCGTCTCCAAGCTACCGTACTACTACCAGTCTCTCGTCGGCTCCTAGGATGACCTCCTCCGGGCGCTCAAGTCAAGCACGACCCCTATCTCCTCAGACGCAGCCTCGACAAGGTGATTAAGCCCAACGCCGCCTTCCCGCGAGAGTGCGGGCTAGAAGATCGCGGTATCACCAAGTTGTGCTGCAGTAACAGCAGGATTGTTATCGCCAACCCCGAGCACGTCCAGGCGATGGTGGTACGCGCCGAAGGTTTAGGTGTGCCCCGCGGCTCTGGAATGTTCAGACAAGCGCTGGATGTTGTCGCAAACTGCAGCGAGGAGACATTTGCCACCAAAGAGGAGTACCTGAAGAACTCGTTTAGGTGTTCGGATGCTGATGTGGGCATTATTGTTCGTAGTAGTACGATGGTGCTGATGAGGTCGAAGGAGACGCTGCAGAGAAAATCAGAGTTCCTTATCTCTGAGGTGGGTTTGGAACCAACATACATTGCTCATTCGCTAGTAATGCTTGGTCTTAGCCTGGAAGGTCGGCTCAGGCCCTGGTATTATGTTATGAGGTTTCTTAAGGAAAATGGGTTGCTAGACCACGAACGGCACTACTGGACAATTGTCAGGATTAGCGAGAATCTTTTCCTGGAGAAATACATATGCCCCCACAAGGAAGCTGCTCCGCGCCTTGCTGAAGACTATACTGACGCTTGCAAAGGGCATGGTAGGACTAGGGGGTTCCTACCAGGCCTCCGGCGCAGATTGTATGGGCAAGGAGGAGGGGGGCGAGGGCTGGAGCGGGCGCGTCGGTGGACAGGCGCCGTCGCGGCTAGGGTTGGAAGCGGCGGCTTGGGTTCCGGCTCCTCAAGGAGCCGGGCAACAGAAGATTATAATATCTTTATTGCTTGATCTCAACTGTGCCTTACAACTAGTATTTATAACTTTAGCCTAAGATAACTTGTGGGCCAAGCCCCTAATACTAATGCCCCGTGGGCCTCTTCCTAGTCATAACATCTCTCCCCACCTGCGCAAACAGCTCGTCCTCGAGCTGAAAGTATGGATAGTGTTGGCGAAAATCCTCATGCTTCTCCCAAGTAGCCTCCTCCTCCGGAAGGCCTGCCCACTGGACGAGGACGAACCAGACGCCAGGACGGAGCTGTGCCTGCAACACCTTTGCCGGCTCTGGAACAATGCGATCATCGGCGGTTGGCGGAAGCGCCGGAGGAGCCGCCGGTGGCTCGCCACGGAAAGGCTTGAGCAGCCCCACATGGAAGACGTCATGGATGCGAGCGCGGGCAGGAAGCTGAAGACGATAGGCCACCTTCCCAATGCGCTCCAAGATATGGAAGGGCCCGGCGTAGCGAGTCTCAAGCTTGCGCTTGGCGCGCGGGTCAAGTGACTGCGTAGAGCGGTGGAGAAGACGCAACCACACCCAGTCACCCACCGCGAACTCTGCC
The DNA here is from genome assembly GCF_018294505.1 of Triticum aestivum. Lineage (NCBI taxonomy): Eukaryota > Viridiplantae > Streptophyta > Magnoliopsida > Poales > Poaceae > Triticum > Triticum aestivum. Next base: position 36,990,436 of record NC_057809.1, read on the forward strand.
TCATGATGATGATCATCGTAGTAATGCTTGGCCAGCTGCTGGGCCTGAAGGAGACGCTGACGGACCTCAGCAAGCATCTCGTCACGGGTGCGGATAAGGTCACCCGCAACCGCTGTCCGAGCCGTCTCCGGGTCCACCGGTAGTATAGGCCGGGGTGGTCGACCATAGACCACCTCAAACGGCGTAGCGCGCAGGGCGGAGTGATAGGAGGTGTTGTAGCATGATGACCCACAAGTATAGGGTATCTATCGTAGTCCTTTCGATAAGTAAGAGTGTCGAACCCAACGAGGAGCAGAAGGAAATGATAAGCGGTTTTCAGCAAGGTATTCTCCGCAAGTACTGAAATAAGTGGTAACAGATAGTTTTGTGATAAGATAAATTGTAACGAGCAACAAGTAACAAAAGTACATAAAGTGCAGCAAGGTGGCCCAATCCTTTTTGTAGCAAAGGACAAGCGGGAACAAACTCTTATAATAGGAAAAGCGCTCCCGAGGACACATGGGAATATCGTCAAGCTAGATTTCATCACGTTCATATGATTCGCGTTCGATACTTTGATAATTTGATATGTGGGTGGACCGGTGCTTGGGTGCTGTTCTTACTTGAACAAGCGTCCCACTTATGATTAACCTCTATTGCAAGCATCCGCAACTACAACAAAAGTATTAAGGTAAACCTAACCATAGCATGAAACATATGGATCCAAATCAGCCCCTTACGAAGCAACGCATAAACTAGGGTTTAAGCTTCTGTCACTGTAGCAACCCATCATCTACTTATTACGTCCCAATGCCTTCCTCTAGGCCCAAATAATGGTGAAGTGTTATGTAGTCGACGTTCACATAACACCACTAGAGGCTAGACAACAGACATCTTATCAAAATATCAAATGAATACCAAATTCACATGACTACTAATAGCAAGACTTCTCCCTTGTCCCCAGGAACAAACGTAATTACTCACAAAGCATATTCATGTTCATAATCAGAGGGGTAATAATATGCATATAGGATCTGAACATATGATCTTCCACCAAATAAACCAACTAGCATCAACTACAAGGAGTAATCAACACTACTAGCAACCTACTAGCACCAATCCGGGACTTTGAGACAAGAATTGGATACAAGAGATGAACTAGGATTTGGAGATGAGATGGTGCTGGTGAAGATGTTGATGGAGATTGCCCTCTCCCGATGAGAGGAGCGTTGGTGATGACGATGGTGATGATTTCCCCCTCCCGGAGGGAGGTATCCCCGGCAGAACAGCTCTGCTGGAGCTCTAGATTGGTTCCGCCAAGGTTCCGCCTCGTGGCGGCGGAGTTTCTTCCGAGACGATGGCTTCTTATTTTTTTTCTCATCGAAAGACTTCATATAGCAGAAGATGGACGCCGGAGACCCACCAAGGGGCCCACGAGGTAGGGGGGCACGCCCCCCTAGGGCGCGCCCCACCCTCGTGAGCAGGGTGTGGGCCCTCTGGCCTTCATCTTTGGCGAGGGTTTTTCTTTATTTATTTTAAGATGTTCCGTGGAGTTTCGGGACTTTTGGAGTTGCACAGAATAGGTCTCTAATATTTGCTCCTTTTCCAGCCCAGAATTCCAGCTGTCGGCATTCTCCCTCCTTATGTAAACCTTGTAAAATAAGAGAGAATAGCGATAAGTATTTTGACATAAAGTGAAATAACAGTCCATAATGCAATAAATATTGATATAAAAGCATGATGCAAAATGGACGTATCAACTCCCCCAAGCTTAGACCTCGCTTGTCCTCAAGCGAAAAGTCAATAACAATAAATATGTCCTCATGTTTAGAGGTAGAGGCGTCGATAAAAATAAAATACGGACATGAAGGCGTCATGATTATTCTCATAACAACAACGTATATAGATTTTGTCATATGATCACTTATGTTCAAGTGATGATCTATTCACAATGCAAAAGTATAAATCATAAACCTTATTGGGCTCCAACAAACTATAATCTCAGTCATTGAAGCAATTGCAATTTATCATAACATCGGAAAGAGTCCATGTCAGAGCTGAAAAGCAAGTCCACATACTCAACTATCATTTAGTCCTCCATAATTGCTAACACTCACGCAATACTTGTGGCTACGGAGTTTTAATCGGACACAGAGAAAGATAGGGGCTTATAGTTTTACCCCACAACCTTTTACCTCAAGGTTAATGTCAACAATAATGGTTCATGCTCCCCTACATCCAATTAGATATATATATATATATATATATATATATATATCATGTTCTTTCCAACATGCTGAGCTTGCCAAAGGATAAAATGAAAAAGAAAAGGTGAAGATCACCATGACTCTTGCATAAGGTAGATGATAATAATAAAAGATAGGCCCTTCGCAGAGGGAGGCAGAGGTTGCCATGCGCTTTTATGGTTGGATGCACAAAATCTCAATGCGAAAGAACGTCACTTTATATTCCCCTTGTGATATGAACCTTTATTATGCAGTCCGTCGCTTTTATTACTTCCACATCACAAGATCATATAAAGCTTATTTCTCCCACACCAATCAATCATACATATTTAGAGCAATTTTTATTGCTTTGCACCGATGACAACTTGAAGGATCTTACTCAATCCATAGGTAGATATGGTGGACTCTCATGGCAAAACTGGTTTAAGGGTATTTGGAAGCACAAGTAGTATTTCTACTTGGTGCTGAGAATTTGGCTAGCATGAGGGGGAAAGGCAAGCTCAACAAGTTAGAGGATCCATGACAACATACTTTATCTCAGATATAAGAAAAACATAACTCATTACGTTGTCTTCCTTGTCCAACATCAACTCTTTAGCATTTCATATTTTAATGAGTGCTCCCAATCATAAAAGATGTCAATGATATATATATATATGTGTGTGTGTGTGTGAAAACCTCTCTTTCCTTATTACTTCCTATTAGTTGCAACAATGACCAAAGCTATGTCTGCCAACTCCCAACAACTTTTAATCATCATACTCTTTCTATGTGAAGTCATTACTCTCAATAAGATCAATATGAACTCTTTGTTTCTTTTTATTCTTTTTCTCTTTTCTTTTATTCACCCAAGATCATGGCAAAATAATCAAGCCCTTGACTCAATACTAATCTTTATTATATATAACTCACGGACTCGATTACATAGAGAGATCAAAAAGCAAACTCAAAACTAGATCATGCCATAAACTTTATTCTACTAGATCAAGATACTACTAATAGGATCGAACTAAGAAAAATGGTAAAGATAGGAGTTGTGATTGTGATACGATACCGGGGCACCTCCCCCAAGCTTGGCAGTTGCCAAGGGGAGTGCCCATACCCATGTGATTATATCTCCTTTGTTGGTGAAGAAGGTGGTGGTGTTGTAGATGATGCGGGCCTTGCGTCCATCTTCCAAGGCATAGGTTCTCCATCATAGAAAGATGATCGAGTCCCCGGGATCCTCAAATCTACTGCCACACTCATCCTTTTGAATCTATATTCATACTCACAGTTTTGGTTTTGCAGGTCATAGATTTGGGCTTGGAGGTGCTCGATCTTCTCATGAAGCTTGAAGATAGTCTCCCCGATGTTGTCAGCATCCAACTTGTGGTTGCTAGTGAACTCCGCGATCATCATGTGGTTAGAGTTGAGTCCATGTTCCACCATCCCTTGGAACTTGAAAACTTGTTGCTCCACTGCTTCGAGCCTCGTCTCCATGCTTCCGGTTCCCTTTGGTCCCTCTTCGTCGCGGATGTGCAGCAACCCATCACGCAACTCAATGGTTTGAGGGTGTCGCAGCACCTTCGCGAGGTAAGGGTTGATGACCTTCTCGAAGAACTTGTCCTTCGAGGTGCTTGGGGCCGTCATGATAACCTAGATCTGTCAGAAAAACAGCTCGAAACAAGAACAGAGGAAATTTGCGTGATACGGGAGTCAAAACCTTCGGGAGGTTATATAATGATTTTTTACCGACCAAAATATGCAACGTGCAAGAAAACGGAGTCTGGAAGGCACACGAGGTGCTCACGAGGTAGGGGGTGCGCCCTAGGAGGGGGGCACGTGTAACGCCCCGAGACCGATGTGCCGGGTGTCCTCCAGTTATTCGCTGGTGTTGCCTTGTCATTGCTTGCGTGTCATGCATTGCATATCATGTCATCATGCGCATTTCATTTGCATACGTGTTCGTCTCATGCATCCGAGCATTTTTTCCCGTTGTCCGTTTTGCATTCCGACGCTTCGTTCTCCCCCAGTGGTCATTTCTACCTTTATTTTGTGTGTGGGGATTAAACATTTCCGGATTGGACCGAGACTTGCCAAGCGGCCTTGGTTTACTACCGGTAGACCTCCTGTCAAGTTTCGTACCATTTGGACTTCGTTTGATACTCCAACGGTTAACCGAGGGACCGAGAAGGCCTCGTGTGTGTTGCAGCCCAACACCCTTCCATTTTGGCCCAAAACCCACCTAACTCTACTCCATCATCTCGGTCGTTCGATCACGACCGTGTGGCCGAAAACCGCACCTCATTTGGACTCTCCTAGCTCCCTCTACCTATAACAGAGCACCCCTCCCCGAAATTTCGGATGAAACCCTAGTCTTCTTCCTCCACCGCGCATCTGGACGCGTCCACACGCGCCGGACATGTCCGCTCACCGCGCGCCACCTCACTCCAGCCAATCAAAGGCCGACACCTCAGCCGGCCACCGCCCTCGTCCAACCCGCGCGCGCCACATGGCACCGCACCGCCCCACTTCGCCGCCGGCCCGCGGGACCCAGATCGGGCCCGTGTGAGCCCATCTCGTCGCCGCCGCCTACCCGCGGTCTCCCGCTCGTGCCATGCCGCCTCAGGAGCTGCGCTACCGCAGACCCTCATCGCCGGAGCCGCGCCGCCGCGCAAGAGGCTCCCGCCGGCCACCAGTGCTTCGCCGGTCGCCGCGTCCGCCATCGCCAGCCACCGCACCCGCCAATCCACCTCGCCATCGCCCGGATCCGGCCACCTCCGGCCAGATCCGGCAGCCCCCGTGCCGTCCCCGGCGTTCCCCATCACTCTCCGGCCGCCGTCGTCGTCTTGAGCCTCGACGGAGTTTTCCCAGTGCCACCGTCGCCCTGCTTCGATCCCGATCGGATCGGGAGAGACGACCGGGCCGCTCCGCGTCCGTCCCCGTGGGCCGCGCCCTCCTGAAGGCCCAGAATCCCTTCGCCCCGTGGTCTAGCCTCCTCTGCTCCGGCCCAGCGGCTCCTCTCCGTCGCGCGAGGCCGAGCGCCCCGAGCTGGCCTCCCCTGCCGAGCCGGGCCGAGCCCACTAGGGTGAGCCACCCCAGCGCCCCCCTCCTCTATTTTTTTCCCTGCGGTTGGGCCTGCCAGATTCAGCCCATGCCACGTTTTTTTCCAGTACTGAGATTTGTCTATTTGTCCAGAGATTGCCAGTTTTGCAGTTTAGTCCCCCTAGATCATGCATTTAATAACTCATGAACCGTGCATCGGATTAAAATATTTTATATATGAAAATTGCTCAGAATTTTGTGTAGATTAATAATATCCAACTTTCATCTATGTTTAAAATGTTTAATATGTTGTTTGCATTAATTTGCCCCTATGCCATGCTAAAACGGTTTAATTCATAACTATTTAACCGTAGCTCCGAATTCAATAAACTTTACATGTAATTGGGGTAGAAAAATGCCTAGTTTATCATGGTGGCATCATCTTGCATGTTTAACAACTCTAAAATTATGTTTAGGGCAGAACAGTACCAAACCTAATTTATGCTCATGAGGAGTTTCCGGAATTGTTGTTCGTTGCTTCCGGCCTCATTTAACCTTGACTAGATAGGTAGTTTTCATTTGCTTCACCCCTTGCCATGTTAATCAACATTTAATATTGTTGGGTACATAAATGAGAGAGAACTAAATAACTTGATGTGGTGTTTCGTCAATATGCAACTCGTTGCATATTGAGCTCCATTTAATTTGTAGGATTGCTTGTGCATTTTGCCATGCCATGCTTCATTAAACCGGACATGCATCATACTCGTTTGTGCATCATGCCATGTTGATGTGTTAGTTGTTTACTATGTTGTGTGCTTCTTTTCCGGTGATTGCTTCTTCGGGTTGGTTCCGATAACGTCGTGTTGTGAGGATTCGTTCGACTTTGTCCGTTTGTCTTCTTCATGGACTCGTTCTTCTTCCTTGCGGGATTTCAGGCAAGATGATCATACCCTCAAAATCACTACTATCTTTGCTATGCTAGTTTGCTCGCTCTTTGCTATGCCAATGCTACGATGCCTACCATTTGCTTGTCAGCCTCCCAATTGCCATGTCAAACCTCTAACCCACCATGTCCTAGCAAACCGTTGATTGGCTATGTTACCGCTTTGCTCAGCCCCTCTTATAGCGTTGCTAGTTGCAGGTGAAGATTGGAGGCCGTTCCTTATTGGAACATTTATTTACTTGTTGGGATATCACAATATATCTTATTTAATTAATGCATCTATATACTTGGTAAAGGGTGGAAGGCTCGGCCTTATGCCTGGTGTTTTGTTCCACTCTTGCCGCCCTAGTTTCCGTCATATCGGTGTTATGTTCCCGGATTTTGCGTCCCTTACGCGGTTGGGCTATAATGGGAACCCCTTGACAGTTCGCCTTAAGTAAAGCTTTTCCAGCAATGCCCAACATTGGTTTTACCATTTGCCACCTAGCCTTTTTCCCTTGGGAGTCGCGCATCCCGAGGGTCATCTTTATTTTAACCCCCCGGGCCAGTGCGTGTCTAAGTGTTGGTCCGAACTAGAGTCCTTTGCAGCGCCACCTCGGGGAAACTTGAGGGCTGGTTTTAGTTGTACGGAGCGCTCATCCGGTGTTACCCTGAGAACGAGATATGTGCAGCTCCTATCAGGATGTCGGCGCATCAGGCGGTGTTGCTAGTTTAGTTTTACCCTGTCGAAATGTCTTGTTGTACCGGGATACCGAGTCTGATCGGAACGTCTCGGGTGGAGGTCTATTCCTTCGTTGACCGTGAGAGCTTGTGATGGGCTAAGTTGGGACACCCTGCAGGGATTTGAACTTTCGAAAGCCGTGCCCGCGGTTATGGGCAGATGGGAATTTGTTAACGTCCGATTGTAGAAAACCTGAAGCTGACCTTAATTAAAATGAATCAACAGTGTGTGTAACCGTGACGGTCTCTTTCCGGCGGAGTCCAGGAAGTGAACACGGTTGTTGGAGTTATGCTTGACGTAGGTAGTCCAGGATCACTTCTTGATCATACTTTTACCGACCGTGCTTTGCCTTCTCTTCTCGCTCTCTTTTGCGTATGTTTAGCCACCATATATGCTAGTCGCTTGCTGCAGCTCCACCTCATACCTTTACCTTACCCATAAGCTTAAATAGTCTTGATCGCGAGGGTGCGAGATTGCTGAGTCCTCGTGGCTCACAGATACTTCCAAAACCAGTTTGCAGGTGCCGATGAGTTCGTGCAGACGACGCAACCAAGCTCAGGAGGAGCTCGATGAAGATCTTATCCTTTATGTTGTTTCGTTCTAGTCGATCAGTAGTGGAGCCAGTTGGGGTCGATCTGGGACCTTTGTCGCATTTGGGGTTCTTCTTTTATTTTGGTTCCGTAGTCGGACCATGAGTGTATTTGATTGATGTAATGCTTTATTCATGTAATTGTGTGAACTGGCGATTGTAAGCCAACTATGTATCCTTTTCCTTATTATATTACATGGGTTGTGTGAAGATTACCTCACTTGCGACATATGCCTTCAATGCGATTATGCCTCTAAGTCATGCCTCGACACGTGGGAGATATAGTCGCATCGAGGGTGTTACAGCGCGCCCACCACCCTCGTGTCCTTCCCGGACTGTTACTTATTTTTCTATTTTTCTAAATATTCCAAAACGGAGAAATATCGCCTTAAAATTGTTTTGGAGTCGGTTTACTTACCGTACCACATACCTATTCCTTTTCGGAGTCTGAAACGTTCTGGAAAGTGTCCCTTATGTATTCCTCTGGGGTTACGGTTTCAATAATATTGGTTTCAACATTTATGGGATTACCTGAGATATAATGTTTGATTCTTTGACCGTTTACCACCTTCGGATTTGTGCCCTCGAAGTTGTTGATTTTTATGGCACCGGAACGATAGACCTCTTCGATAACATAGGGGCCCTCCCATTTAGAGAGAAGTTTTCCTGCAAAAAATCTTAAACGAGAGTTGTATAGCAATACATAATCACCTACATTAAACTCACGCTTTTGTATCCTTTTGTCAATGCATCTTTTAACTTTTTATTTAAACAACTTGGCATTTTCATAAGCTTGGGTTCTCCATTCATCAAGTGAGCTAATATCAAATAACCTCTTCTCACCGGCAAGTTTAAAATCATAGTTGAGCTCTTTAATAGCCCAATATGCCTTATGTTCTAGTTCGAGAGGTAAGTGACATGCTTTTCCATAAACCATTTTATACGGAGACATACCCATAGGATTTCTGTATGCAGTTCTATAAGCCCACAATGCATCATCAAGTTTCTTGGACCAATTATTTCTAGACCTATTAACAGTCTTTTGCAAAATTAATTTGAGCTCTCTATTGCTCAACTCTACTTGACCACTAGACTGAGGGTGATAAGGAGATGCAATTCTATGATTAACATCATATTTAGCAAGCATTTTACGGAAAGCAACATGAATAAAGTGTGAACCACCATCAGTCATTAAATATCTAGGGACTCCAAACCTCGGGAAAATAACTTCCTTAAGCATTTTAATAGAAGTGTTATGATCATCACTACTAGTTGGAATAGCTTCTACCCACTTAGTAATGTAATCAACAGCAACTAAAATATGTGTGTATCCATTAGAGGCAGGAAAAGGTCCCATATAATCAAAGCCCCAAACATCAAATGGTTCAATAACAAGTGAATAATTCATAGGCATTTCATGACGTCTACCAATATTACCAATTCTTTAACATTCATCACAAAACAAGACAAACTTACGGGCATCCTTGAAGAGAGTTGGCCAATAAAAACCAGATTGCAATACCTTATGTGCAGTTCTATCTCCGGCGTGGTGTCCTCCATAAGCCTCGGAGTGACACTTGCATAGGATCTGTTCCTGTTCATGCTCAGGTACACAACGTCTAATAACACCATCTACTCCTTCTTTATAAAGATGTGGATCATCCCAAAAGTAATGTCTTAAATCATAGAAAAACTTTTTCTTTTGCTGGTATGTGAAGCTAGGTGGTATAAACTTAGCAACAATATAATTAGCATAATCAAAATACCATGGAGTACTATGAGAAGTACTTATAACATTTAATTGTTCATCAGGAAAGCTATCGTTAATAGGTAGTGGGTCACCAAGAACATTCTCTAACCTAGACAAGTTGTCTGCAACGGGGTTCTCAGCTCCCTTTCTATCAACGATATGGAAATCAAATTCTTGTAGCAAGAGAACCCATCTAATAAGTCTAGGTTTAGCATCTTTCTTTTCCATAAGGTACTTAATAGCAGCATGATCAGTGTGAATAGTTACTTTAGAATCAACAATATAAGGTCTGAACTTATCACAAGCAAATACAACTGCTAAAAGCTCTTTTTCAGTAGTAGCAAAATTTCTTTGAGCATTGTCTAGAGTCTTACTAGCATAATAAATAACATTTAATTTCTTATCAACTCTTTGCCCTAGAACAGCACCTACAGCATAATCACTAGCATCACACATAATTTCAAAGGGTAAATTCAAATCAGGTGGCTGAACAACAGGTGCAGAGACTAATGCTTTCTTAAGTATTTCAAATGCTTCTACACAATCATCATCAAAGACAAATGGTATATCTTTTTGCAATAAATTAGTCAGAGGTCGAGAAATTTTTGAGAAGTCCTTAATGAACCTCCTGTAAAATCCGGCGTGACCAAGGAAACTTCTTATACCTTTGATGTCCTTGGGACATGGCATCTTTTCAATAGCATCGACCTTGGCTTTATCAACTTCAATACCTCTTTCAGAAACTTTGTGCCCCAAGACAATACCTTCATTAACCATAAAGTGGCACTTTTCCCAATTCAAGGCAAGATTAGTTTATTCACATCTCTACAAAACTCGATCGAGATTGCTCAAGCAATCATCAAAAGAGGAACCATAGACGGAAAAATCGTCCATGAAAACCTCACAAATCTTCTCACAAAAGTCAGAGAATATAGCCATCATGCATCTTTGAAAGGTAGCAGGTGCATTACATAAACCAAAAGGCATACGTCTATAAGCAAAAGTACCAAAAGGGCATGTAAAAGTAGTCTTTGATTGATCTCTAGCCGACACAGATATTTGAGAGAAACCAGAATAACCATCCAGAAAGCAATAGTGTGTATGTTTGCATAATCTTTCTAGCATTTGATCAATAAAAGGTAAGGGGTAATGATCTTTCTTAGTAGCTTTATTTAATTTGCGGAAATCAATTACCATCCTATAACCTGTGATAATTCTTTGTGGAATTAATTCATCTTTATCATTAGGAACAACAGTAATACCTCCCTTCTTAGGGACACAATGGACAGGACTTACCCACTAACTATCAGCAACGGGATAAATTATACGTGCCTCCAGAAGCTTGAGTATTTCTTTTCTTACCACTTCTTTCATTTTAGGATTCAGACGTCGTTGAGGATCACGAACTGGTTTGGCATCTGCTTCCAAATTTATTTTATGTTGACATAGAGTGGGACTAATGCCCTTATGATCATCAAGAGTATATCCAATAGCAGCACGGTGCTTCTTCAGAGTTTTCAATAATCTTTCTTCTTCATGCTCTGTAAGGTTAGCACTAATAATTGTTGGGGAACGTAGTAATTTCAAAAAAATTCCTACGCACACGCAAGATCATGGTGATGCATAGCAATGAGAGGGAAGAGTGTGATCTACGTACCCTTGTAGACCGACAACAGAAGCGTTAGCACAACGCGGTTGATGTAGTCCTACGTCTTCACGGCCCGACCGATCAAGCACCGAAACTACAGCACCTCCGAGTTTTAGCACACGTTCAGCTCGATGAAGATCCCCGGACTCCGATCTAGCAAAGTGTCGGGGAAGAGTTCCATCAGCACGACGGCGTGGTGATGATCTTGATGTTCTACCATCGCAGGGCTTCGCCTAAGCACCGCTACAATATTACCGAGGATTATGGTGGAAGGGGGCACCGCACACGGCTAAGAGAACGATCACGAAGATCAACTTGTGTCTCTAGGGGTGCCCTCTGCCCCCGTATATAAAGGAGCAAGGGGAGGAGGCCGGCCGGCCCTATAGGCGCGCCAAGGAGGAGTCCTCCTCCTAGTAGGAGTAGGACTCCTACTAGGAGGGCGAAGGAAGTGGGGAGGGAGAAGGAAAGGGGGCCGCCACCCCCCTCTCCTAGTCCAATTCGGACCAGGGGGAGGAGGCGCGCGGCCCACCCTCGCTGCCCTTCTCTCTCTCTCTCCACTAAGGCCCATATGGCCCATTACTTCTCCCGGGGGGGGTTCCGGTAACCCTCCGGTACTCCGGTTTTCTCCGAAATCACCCGGAACACTTCCGGTGTCCGAATATAGCCGTCCAATATATCAATCTTTATGTCTCGACCATTTCGAGACTCCTCGTTATGTCCGTGATCACATCCGGGACTCCGAACTAACTTCGGTACATCAAAACTCATAAACTCATAATATAACTATCATCGAAACCTTAAGCGTGCGGACCCTACGGATTCGAGAACAATGTAGACATGACCGAGACATGTCTCCGGTCAATAACCAATAGCGGAACTTGGATGCTCATATTGGCTCCCACATATTCTACGAAGATCTTTATCGGTCAGACCGCATAACAACATACGTTGTTCCCTTTGTCATCGGTATGTTACTTGCCCGAGATTCGATCGTCGGTATCTCAATACCTTGTTCAATCTCGTTACCGGCAAATCTCTTTACTCGTTTCGTAATATAGCATCTCGCAACTAACTCATTAGTTGCAATGCTTGCAAGGCTTATGTGATGTGCATTACCGAGAGGGCCCAGAGATACCTCTCCGACAATCGGAGAGACAAATCCTAATCTCGAAATACGCCAACCCAACATTTACCTTTGGAGACACCTGTAGAGCTCCTTTATAATCACCCAGTTATGTTGTGACGTTTGGTAGCACACAAAGTGTTCCTCCGGCAAACGGGAGTTGCATAATCTCATAGTCATAGGAACATGTATAAGTCATGAAGAAAGTAATAGCAACATACTAAACGATCGGGTGCTAAGCTAATGGAATGGGTCAAGTCAATCACATCATTCTCTAATGATGTGATCCTGTTAATCAAATGGCAACACATGTCTATGGTTAGGAAACATAACCATTTTCATTAACGAGCTAGTCAAGTAGAGGCATACTAGTGACGTTTAGTTTGTCTATGTATTCACACAAGTATTATGTTTCCGGATAATACAATTCTAGCATGAATAATAAACATTTATCATGATATAAGGAAATAAAATAATAACATTATTATTGCCTCTAGGGCATATTTCCTTCAGTCTCCCACTTGCACTAGAGTCAATAATCTAGTTCACATCGCCATGTGATTCAACACTAATAGTTCACATCACCATGTGATTAACACCCATAGTTCACATCGTCGTGTGACCTATACCCAAAGGGTTTACTAGAGTCAGTAATCTAGTTCACATCGCTTATGTGATTAACACCCAAAGAGTACTAAGGTGTGATCATGTTTTGCTTGTGAGATAATTTTAGTCAATGGGTCTGTCACATACAGATCCGTCAGTATTTTGCGAATTCTATGTCTACAATGCTCTGCACGGAGCTACTCTACCTAATTGCTCCCACTTTCAATATGTATCTAGATCGAGACTTACAGTCATCCAGATCTGTGTCAAAACTTGCATTGACGTAACTTTTTACGACGAACCTTTTGTCACCTCCATAATTGAGAAATATTTCCTTATTCCACTAAGGATAATTTTGGCCGTTGTCCAGTGATCTACTCTTAGATCACTATTCTACTCCCTTGCTTAACACAGTGTAGGGTATACAATAGATCTGGTACACAACATGGCATACTTTATAGAACCTATGGCTGAGGCATAGGGAATGACTTTCATTCTCTTTCTATCTTCTGCCATGGTCGGGCTTTGAGTCTTACTCAATTTCACACCTTGTAACACAGCCAAGAACTCTTTCTTTGACTGTTCCATTTTTGAACTACTTCAAAATATTGTCAAGGTATGTACTCATTGAAAAAACTTATCAAGCGTCTTGATCTATCTCTATAGATCTTGATGCTTAATATGTAAGCAGCTTCACCGAGGTCTTTCTTTGAAAAACTTCTTTCAAAAACACTCCTTTATGCTTTGCAGAATAATTCTACATTATTTCCGATCAACAATATGTCATTCACATATACTTATCAGAAATGCTGTAGTGCTCCAACTCACTTTCTTGTAAATACAGGCTTCATCGCAAGTCTGTATAAAACTATATGCTTTGATCAACTCATCAAAGCGTATATTCCAACTCTGAGATGCTTGCACCAGTCCATAGATGGATCGCTGGAGCTTGCACATTTTGTTAGCACCTTTAGGATTGACAAAACCTTCTGGTTGCATCATATACAATAAATCCATTAAGGAATGCAGTTTTGTTTATCCATTTGCTAGATTTCATAAAATGCGGCAATTTCTAACATGATTCGGATAGACTTAAGCATAGATACGAGTGAGAAACTCTCATCGTAGTCAACACCTTGAACTTGTCGAAAACCTTTTGCGACAATTCTAGCTTTGTAGATAGTAACACTACTATCAGCGTCCGTCTTCTTCTTGAAGATCCATTTAATCTCAATGGCTTGCCGAACATCGGGCAAGTCAACCAAAGTCCATACTTTGTTCTCATACATGGATCCTATCTCAGATTTCATGGCCTCAAGCCATTTTGCGGAATCTGGGCTCATTATCGCTTCCTCATAGTTTGTAGGTTCGTCATGGTCAAGTAGAATAACCTCCAGAACAAGATTACCGTACCACTCTGGTGCGGATCTCACTTTGGTTAACCTACGAGATTCGGTAGTAACTTGATCTGAAGTTACATGATCATCATCATTAGCTTCCTCACTAATTGGTGTAGTAGTCACAGGAACAGATTTCTGTGATGAACTACTTTCCAATAATGGAGAAGGTACAATTACCTTATCAAGTTCTACTTTCCTCCCACTCACTTCTTTCAAGAGAAACTCCTTCTCTAGAAAGGATCCATTCTTAGCAATGAATGTCTTGCCTTCGGATCTGTGATAGAAGGTGTACCCAACAGTCTCCTTTGGGTATCCTATGAAGACATATTTCTCCGATTTGGGTTTGAGCTTATCAGGATGAAACTTTTTCATATAAGCATCACAATCCCAAACTTTAAGAAACGACAACTTTGGTTTCTTGCCAAACCACAGTTCAGATTGTGTCATCTCAACGGACTTAGATGGTGCCCCTTTTTTTAACGCGAATGCAGCTGTCTCTAATGCATGATCCCAAAACGATATTGGTAAATCGGTAAGAAACATCATATATTGTACTATATCTTATAAAGTACGGTTATGACGGACACACCATTATGCTGTGGTGTTCTAGTTGACATGAGTTTGTGAAACTATTCCACATTGTTTTAATTGAAGACCAAACTCGTAACTCAAATATTCGTCTCTGCGATCAGATCATAGAAACTTTTATTTTCTTATCACGATGATTTTCTACTTCACTCTGAAATACTTTGGAATTTTTCAGACTTATGTTTCATTAAGTAGATATACTCATATCTGCTTAAATCATCTGTGAAGGTTAGAAAATAATGATACTTGTCGCGAGCTTTAATATTCATCGGACCACATACATCAATATGTATGATTTCCAACAAATCTGTTGCTCGCTCCATTGTCCCGGAGAACGGAGTCTTAGTTATCTTGCCTATGAGGCATGGTTCGCAAGCATCAACTGATTCATAATCAAGTGATTCCAAAAACCCATCAGCATGGATTTTCTTCATGCGCTTTACACCAATATGACCTAAACGGCAGTGCCACAAATAAAATGCACCATCATTATTAACTTTGCATCTTTTGGTTTCAATATTATGAATATGTGTATCACTACGATCGAGATCCAACGAATCATTTTCATTGGGTGTGTAACCACATAAGGTTTTATTCATGTAAACAGAACAACAATTTATTCTCTTACTTAAATGAATAACCGTATTGCAATAAACATGATCAAATCATATTCATGCTCAACGCAAACACCAAATAACACTTATTTAGGTTCAACACTAATCCCGAAAGTATAGGGAGTGTGCGATGATGATCATATCAATCTTGGAACCACTTCCAACACACATCGTCACTTCACCCTTATCTAGTCTCTTTTTATTCTGCAACTCCCGTTTCGAGTTACTTAATCTTAGCAACTGAACTAGTATCTAATACTGAGGGGTTGCTATAAACACTAGTAAAGTACACATCAATAACATGTATATCAAATATACTTATGTTCACTTTGCCATCCTTCTTATCCGCCAATCACTTGGGGTAGTTCCGCTTCCAGTGACCAATCCCTTTGCAGTAGAAGCACTTAGTCTCAGGCTTAGGACCAGACTTGGGCTTCTTCACTTGAGCAGCAACTTGCTTACTGTTTTTCTTGAAGTTCCCCTTTTTCCCCTTTGCCCTTTTCTTGAAACTAGTGATCTTGTCAACCATCAACACTAGATGCTCTTTCTTGATTTCTACCTTCATCGATTTCATCATCATGAAAAGCTCGGGAGTCGTTTTCGTCATCCCTTGCATACTATAATTCATCACGAAGTTCTACTAACTTGGTGATGGTGACTAGAGAATTCTGTCAATCACTATCTTATCTGGAAGATTAACTACCACTTGATTCAAGTGATTGTAGTACCCAGACAATCTGAGCACATGCTCACTAGTTGAGCGAGTCTCCTCCATCTTTTAGCTATAGAACTTGTTGGAGACTTCATATCTCTCAACTCGGGTATTTGCTTGAAATATTAACTTCAACTCCTGGAACATCTCATATGGTCCATGATGTTCAAAACATCTTTGAAGTCCTGATTCTAAGCCGTTCAGCATGGTGCACTAAACTATCAAGTAGTCATCATATTTAGCTAGCCAAACGTTCATAACGTCTGCATCTCCTCCTGCAATAGGTCTGTCACCTAGCGGTGCATCAAGGACATAATTCTTCTGCGCAGCAATGAGGATAAACCTCAGATCATGGATCCAATCCGCATCATTGCTACTAATATCTTTCAACACAATTTTCTCTAGGAACATATCAAAATAAACACAGGGAAGCAACAACGCGAGCTATTAATCTACAACATGATTTGCAAAATACTACCAGGACTAAGTTCATGATAAATTTAAGTTTAATTAATCATATTACTTAAGAACTCCCACTTAGACAGACATCTCTCTAGTCATCTAAGTGATCACATGATCCAAATCAACTAAACCATGTCGGATCATCACGTGAGATGGAGTAGTTTTCAATGGTGAACATCACTATGTTGATTATATCTACTATATGATTCATGTTCGACCTTTCGGTCTCCGTGTTCCGAGGCCATATCTGTATATGCTAGGCTCGTCAAGTTTAACCTGAGTATTCCGCGTGTGCAACTGTTTTGCACCCGTTGTATTTGAACGTAGAGCCTATCACACCCGATCATCACATGGTGTCCTAGCACGAAGAACTTTCGCAACAGTGCATACTCAGGGAGAACACTTCTTGATAATTAGTGAGAGATCATCTTAAAATGCTACCGTCAAACTAAGCAAAATAATATGTATAAAAGATAAACATCATATGCAATGAAAATAGGTGACATGATATGGCCATCATCATCTTGCGCCTTTGATTTCCATCTCCAAAGTACTATCATGATCTCTATCGTCACCGGCATGACACCATGATCACCATCATCTTGATCTATATCAATGTGTCGTCACATGGTCGTCTCGCCAACAATTGCTCTTGCAACTATTGCTATCGCATAGCGATAAAGTAAAGCAATTATTGGGCGCTTGCATCTTATGCAATAGAGAGACAACCATAAGGATTTTGCCAGTTGCCGATAACTTCAACAAAACATGATCATCTCATACAACAACTTATATCTCATCACGTCTTGACCATATCACATCACAACATGCCCTGCAAAAACAAGTTAGACGTCCTCTACTTTGTTGTTGCAAGTTTTACGTGGCTGCTATGGGCTTAGCAAGAACCATTCTTACCTACGCATCAAAAACCACAACGATAGTTTGTCAAGTTGGTGCTGTTTTAACCTTCGCAAGGACCGGGCGTAGCCACACTCGGTTCAACTAAAGTTGGAGAAACTGACACCCGCCAGCCACCTGTGTGCAAAGCACGTCGGTAGAACCAGTCTCGCGTAAGCGTACGCGTAATGTCGGTCTGGGCCGCTTCATCCAACAATACCGACGAACCAAAGTATGACATGCTGGTAAGCAGTATGACTTATATCGCCCACAACTCACTTGTGTTCTGCTCGTGCATATAACATCAACACATAAAACCTAGGCTCGGATGCCACTGTTGGGGAACGTAGTAATTTCAAAAAAAATCCTATGCACACGCAAGATCATGGTGATGCATAGCAACGAGAGGGAAGAGTGTGATCTACATACCCTTGTAGACTGACAGCAGAAGCATTAGCACAACGCGGTTGATGTAGTCGTACGTCTTCACGGCCCGACCGATCAAGCACCGAAACTACAGCACCTCCGAGTTTTAGCACACGTTCAGCTCGATGACGATCCTCGGACTCCGATCCAGCAAAGTGTCGGGGAAGAGTTCCGTCAGCACGACGGCGTGGTGACGATCTTGATGTTCTACCGTCGTAGGGCTTCGCCTAAGCACCACTACAATATTATCGAGGATTATGGTGTAAGGGGGCATCGCACACGGCTAAGAGAACGATCACAAAGATCAACTTGTGTCTCTAGGGGTGCCCCCTGCCCTCGTATATAAAGGAGCAAGGGGAGGAGGCCGGCCAGCCCTATAGGCGCGCCAAGGACTCCTACTAGGAGGGGGAAGGAAGTGGGGAGGGAGAAGGAAAGGGGGGCGCCGCCCCCCTCTCCTAGTCCAATTCGGACCAGGGGGAGGAGGCGCGCGTCCCACCCTGGCTGCCCTTCTCTCTCTCCACTAAGGCCCATATGGCCCATTACTTCTCCCGGGGGGTTCCGGTAACCCTCTGGTACTCCGATTTTCTCCGAAATCACCCAGAACACTTCCGGTGTGTGAATATAGCCGTCCAATATATCAATCTTTATGTCTCGACCATTTTGAGACTCCTCGTTATGTCCGTGATCACATCCGGGACTCCAAACTAACTTCGGTACATCAAAACTCATAAACTCATAATATAACTGTCATCGAAACCTTAAGCGTGCGGACCCTACGGGTTCGAGAACAATGTAGACATGACCGAGACATGTCTCCGGTCAATAACCAATAGCGGAACCTGGATGCTCATATTGGCTCCCACATATTCTACGAAGATCTTTATCGGTCAGACCGCATAACAGCATACGTTGTTCCCTTTGTCATCGGTATGTTACTTGCCCGAGATTCGATCGTCGGTATCTCAATACCTAGTTCAATCTCGTTACCGGCAAATCTCTTTACTCGTTTCGTAATATAGCATCTCGCAACTAACTCATTAGTTGCAATGCTTGCAAGGCTTATGTGATGTCCATTACCGAGAGGGCCCAGAGATACCTCTCCAACAATCGGAGTGACAAATCCTAATCTCGAAATACGCCAACCCAACATTTACCTTTGGAGACACCTGTAGAGCTCCTTTATAATCACCCAGTTATGTTGTGACGTTTGGTAGCACACAAAGTGTTCCTCCGGCAAACGGGAGTTGCATAATCTCATAGTCATAGGAACATGTATAAGTCACGAAGAAAGCAATAGCAACATACTAAATGATCGGGTGCTAAGCTAATGGGATGGGTCAAGTCAATCACATCATTCTCTAATGATGTGATCCCATTAATCAAATGACAACACATGTCTATGGTTAGGAAACATAACCATCTTTGATTAATGAGCTAGTCAAGTAGAGGCATACTAGTGACGTTTAGTTTTCTATGTATTCACACAAGTATTATGTTTCCGGATAATACAATTCTAGCATGAATAATAAACATTTATCATGATATAAGGAAATAAAATAATAACATTATTATTGCCTCTAGGGCATATTTCCTTCAATTATAACAGGATATATCTTCTTTTCATCAAGATAAGCATATTTAAGATTATCAGGCAAGGGTTTAAGCTCAAACACGGGATCACCCTTGGGTGGAGGAGGATCCCCTAAAATTTCAACAGGCAAATTGTGTTGCAGAATAGGTTCCTGTTTAAAGAATACTTCATCTATTTCCCTTCTTTCATTCATGAACATATCATTTTCATGGTCTATCAAATAGTGTTCTAAAGGATCACTAGGAGGTACGACAATAGAAGCAAGACCAATAATTTCATCCTTACTAGGTAATTCTTACTCACGATGTTGTTTACTAAATTTAGAGAAATTAAACTCATGAACCATATCATCCAAGCCAATAGTAACAACATTCTTTTTGCGATCTATCCTAGCATTAACAGTGTTCAAGAAGGGTCTACCAAATATAATGGGGCAAAAGCTATCTTGCGGAGAAGTAAGAACAAGAAAATCAGCAGGATATTTAGTTTTCCCACACAAGACTTCAACATCACTAACAATTCCCATCGCTGAAATAGTATCTCTATTGGCAAGTTTAATTGTGACATCAATATTTTCTAACGCAGCAGGTGCAATCTCATGCTTGATTTCTTTATACAAGTCATAAGGTATAACACTAGCACTAGCACCCATATCACATAAGCCATGATAACAATGATCTCCTATTTTAACAGAAATAACAGGCACGCCTACCACAGGTCTATGTTTATCTTTATCACAAGGTTTAGCAATTCTAGCAGTTTCACCTTCGAACTAAATAACATGCCCATCAATATTATCAGACAAGAGATCTTTAACAATAGCAATATTAGGTTCTACTTTAACTTGCTCAGGAGGTGTATAAGTTCTAATATTGCTTTTACGAACAACATTTGAAGCTTTAGCATGATCCTTTATTCTAACAGGGAAAGGTGGTTTCTCAACATAAGAAGTAGGAACAATAGGATCATTATAAGTGACAGTCTTTTCTTCAACTTTAATAGGTGCAGCTACTTTTACTTCTATGGGAGGATGATATTCAAACCACTTCTCCTTAGGGAGATCAACATAAGTAGCAAAAGATTCACAGAAAGAAGCTACTATCTCAGAGTCAAGTCCATATTTAGTGCTAAACTTACGGAAAATATCGGTATCCATAAAAGATTTAACACAATCAAACTTAGGTGTCATACCTGACTCCTTACCTTCGTCGAGGTCCCAATCTTCAGAGTTGCGTTTAATTCTATCCAATAAATTCCATCTGAATTCAATAGTCTTCATCATAAAAGAGCCAACACAAGAACTATCGAGCATGGCTTGATTATTATGAGAAAGCCGAGCATAAAAACTTTGCATAATTATTTATCTCGAGAGCTCATGATTGGGGGATGGATATAACATTGATTTAAGCCTCCCCCAAGCTTGAGCGATGTTTTCTCCTTCGCGAGGCTAGAAATTATATATATAATTGCGATCACGATGAACAAGATGCATAAGGTAATACTTTTGATGAAATTCCAATTTCAATCTTTTATAGTTCCATGATTTCATATCATCACATAGCCTATACCATATCAATGCGTCTCCCTTCAAAGATAAAGGGAAGACCTTCTTCTTAGCAACATCATCGGGTATACCTGCAAGCTTAAATAATCCACAAACTTCATCCACATATATTAAGTGCTCATCAGGATGCTTTGTTCCATCTCCTGTAAAAGGGTTAGCTAGCAGTTTTTCCATCATACCCGAAGGAAATTCAAAGGAGTTTCATTTTCAATAGGTTTAGTAGGTTGAGGAGAAACTCTTTGCTCTATTGGACGGGGTGAAGATACCCCGAACAAGCCCCTCAGAAAATTACTTTCCATAGTAGTGACAGCAAATTTCAGCACACTATATAAATTTTTCCTTACCAAATTCCACCTACCAAAGGCACTACACTCCCCGGCAACGGCGCCAGAAAAGAGTCTTCATGACCCACAAGTATAGGGGATCTATCATAGTCATTTCGATAAGTAAGAGTGTCGAACCCAACGAGGAGCAGAAGGAAATGATAAGCGGTTTTCAGCAAGGTATTCTCCGCAAGTACTGAAATAAGTGGTAACAGATAGTTTTGTGATAAGATAAATTGTAACGAGCAACAACTAACAAAAGTAAATAAAGTGCAGCAAGGTGGCCCAATCCTTTTTGTAGAAAAGGACAAGCCGAAACAAACTCTTATAACAGGAAAAGCGCTCCCAAGGACACATGGGAATATCGCCAAGCTAGTTTTCATCACGTTCATATGATTCGCATTCGATACTTTGATAATTTGATATGTGGGTGGACTGGTGCTTGGGTGTTGTTCTTACTTGAACAAGCGTCCCACTTATGATTAACCTCTATTGCAAGCATCCGCAACTACAACAAAAGTATTAAGGTAAACCTAACCATAGCATGAAACATATGGATCCAAATCAGCCCCTTATGAAGCAATGCATAAACTAGGGTTTAATCTTCTGTCACTCTAGCAACCCATCATCTACTTATTACTTCCCAATGCCTTCGTCTAGGCCCAAATAATGGTGAAGTGTTATGTAGTTGACGTTCACATAACACCACTAGAGGCTAGACAACATACATCTTATCAAAATATCAAACGAATACCAAATTCACATGACAACTAATAGCAAGACTTCTCCCTTGTCCTCAGGAACAAACGTAATTACTCACAAAGCATATTCATGTTCATAACAGAGGGGTAATAATATGCATATAGGATCTGAACATATGATCTTCCACCAAATAAACCAACTAGCATCAACTACAAGGAGTAATCAACACTACTAGCAACCTACTAGCACCAATCCCGGACTTTGAGACAAGAATTGGATACAAGAGATTAACTAGGGTTTGGAGATGAGATGGTGCTGGTGAAGATGTTGATGGAGATTGCCATCTCCCGATGAGAGGAGCGTTGGTGATGACGATGGTGATGATTTCCCCCTCCCGGAGGGAAGTATCCCCGGCAGAACAGCTCTGCCGGAGCTCTAGATTGGTTCCGCCAAGGTTCCGCCTCGTGGCGGTGGAGTTTCGTCCGAGAAGATGGCTTCCTGTTTTTTTCTCATCGAAAGACTTCATATAGCAAAAGATGGACGTCGGAGACCCACCAGGGGGCCCACGAGGTAGGGGCGCGCCCTAGGGGGGGCACCCTCGTGAGCAGGGTATGGCCCCCCTGTCCTTCATCTTTGGCGAGGGTTTTTCTTTATTTATTTTAAGATGTTCCACGGAGTTTCAGGACTTTTGGAGTTGCGCAGAATAGGTCTCTAATATTTGCTCCTTTTCCAGCCCAGAATTCTAGCTGCCGACATTCTCCCTCCTTATGTAAACCTTGTAAAATAAGAGAGAATAGCCATAGGTATTGTGACATAAAGTGAAATAACAGTCCATAATGCAATAAATATCGATATAAAAGCATGATGCAAAATGGACGTATCATAGCAGTACTCCGCCCAAGAGAGCCAGTACACCCAAGCGCGAGGCCGATCACCTGTCACACAACGCAAATACATGGCAATGACCTTGTTAACCACCTCGGACTGACCGTCTGTCTGGGGATGGAACGTCGTACTCAGGCGGAGCTGGACACCCGCCATCCTGAAGAGGTCGCGCCAGACACGGCCCGTGAATACTGGGTCCCGATCACTGACGATCGAAGCAGGGAACCCGTGTAGGCGGACAATGTCGTCGAAGAAGGCCCGGGCCACAGACGCCGTCGTGTACGGATGGCCGAGCGCGATGAAGTGGGCGTACTTGGAGAAGCGGTCGACCACCGTGAGGATGACCAACTTGCCGCCCACCTTGGGGAGGCCCTCGATGAAGTCCATGGAGATATCCGCCCAGACCTGAGACGGCACCTCCAAGGGCGGAAGTAACCCAGCCGACCGCAGGGTCTCCGTCTTGTTGCGTTGGCATGTTTGACAAGACCGAACCCAGTCGCGGACCAGGGCGCGATCGCCAGGGATGTAGAAGTCAGCGCGAAGACGATGGAGGGTTTTCTGCACACCCTCATGACCTGCCGAGTGGGCGAGCTGTAACACCTGGTGACGGAGATCATCATGTGCCGGAACAAAGATCAGGTGCCCATGGAGAAGCAGTCCGTTAGATAAGCGCCAAGGCTCCTCCAGGTCACCGACCGTGAGCTGCTGTCGAAGAAGGACGGCGTCGTCGGTCGTTGCAGTTGCGCGGCGGATGTCGGCGAAGAGACCGAACGTCGGCCCGGAGCGGATGCACAGGACCGCCCCGGTGGACTCGTCGACGGAGGGAGCGATGTCGGAGTCGCGACGGGACATCGCGTCGGCCACGGTGTTAAGGCAACCCGGCCGATACTCGATGGAGAAGTCGAAGCCGAAGAGCTTGCTGATCCACTGGTGCTGTGGCACGGTCGACAGTCGTTGGTCCAGCAAGAACTTCAGGTTGTAGTGGTCCGTGCGAATGTGGAAGGACCGTCCCCACAAGTACGGCCGCCAATGACGAACGGCCTGCACAAGGCCAATGAGCTCCCACTCGTATGCCGCCAGCTTGAGATGGCGAGGAGCGAACGGCCGGCTGAAGAAGGCGAGGGGTCCATCGCCCTGATGAAGCACGACGCCGAAACCAGCGCCCGAGGCGTCACAGTCCACCACGAACGGGCGGTCGAAGTCGGGCATCTGGAGGACGGGGCCCGTCGTGAGGGCCCCTTGAGGGCCTCGAACTCCGTCATCGCCTCGTCGTCCCAAGCAAAAGCGCCGTGGCGAAGCAACCGCGTGAGGGGCGCCGCGATGAGCCCGAACTCCCGGATAAATCTCCGGTAGTAGCCGGCGAGGCCGAGGAACACGCGGAGAGCCCGCAGCGAGCGAGATGTCGGCCATGCGGAGACGGCCGCCACCTTGTCGGCGTCCATAGCTACCCCGTCGGCAGAGATGACATAGCCGAGGTTGGCGACGGTAGGTGTCCCGAACGAGCACTTCGAGCGCTTAAGGTGGAGGTGGTGCGCCCGAAGCTCGTTGAAGACGATGGCGACGTGCTGGAGGTGCTCGGCCCAGGTGGCGCTGTAGATAAGAATGTCATCAAAGAAAACAAGCACAAACCGCCGTAAGTAGGGCCGGAGGGCGTCATTCATCAGGGCCTGGAAAGTCGCTGGGGCGTTGGCGAGGCCGAATGGCATCACCAAGAACTCGAAGTGGCCATGGTGGGTGCGAAATGCCGTCTTGGTGATGTCGTCGGGATGCATACGCACCTGATGATAGCCCAACCGGAGATCGAGCTTGGTGAAGAAACGCGCTCCATGGAGCTCATCCAAGAGCTCGTCGACCACCGGTATAGGGAACTTGTCCTTGAGCGTGAACACGTTCAGGGTGCGGTAGTCGATGCAGAAACGCCAAGTGCCGTTCGACTTGCGGACGAGCAGCACCGGGGCGGTGAAGGGTGACGTGGAGATCCGAATGATGCCCGCGGCGAGCATAAGGGCACACTGGCGCTCCAACTCATCCTTCTGCAGCTGAGGGTAGCGGTAGGGCCGAACCGCCACGGGAGGGGTACCCGGCATAAGGTGAATATGATGGTCGTACACCTGGGCGGGCGGAAGAACCCGTGGCTCGTCGAAGAGGTCGTCGTGCTGCTGCAGAAGGGAATCCAGCAGGGGTTGCTCGGCCTCCAAGGACGCGGCGACCATCTGGAGATGTGGCACGGCCGGCGCAACGCCCCCAAGGCCGTCCCACCGGACGCGGCGGCCCAGCCGCCAGAACGTCATTGTGAGCGCGTCGAAGTCCCATAGGATGGGACCGAGGGTCCGGAGAAAATCTACCCCAAGGATGAAGTCGAAGCAGCCGAGGTCGATGCCTGCAGAGGTAATGGAGAAGTGCTCGCCACCAATGGAGATGAGAACGTCGCGGGCGAGCCCATGACAACGGAGGCGATCGCCGTTCGCCACCGTGATCCGCAGACGCTCCCCGTCCGGGCTGTTGATGCAGTGCCTGGGCCCGCTGCTCGAAAGCCCGGGCATAGTACATGGCCGTCTGGAGGTCGGGGGGATCCCGGAGCTCGACGTCCACGCGAATATGGTCCGGCAGACCGCCCACAAATAACTCGGCGCGCTGAATCCCGGAGACGCTCGGCGCGTGGCACGCCTGGGCCTGGAAGTGGTCGGCGTAGTCCTGAACTATGGATGTGAACTGTAAATGGCCGAGGGCCGCCAGGCGGCTCCCGTGGATAGGAGGCCCGAACCGAAGAAGATAGAGCTCCCGGAAGCGCTCCCATGGTGGCATGTCGCCCTCGTCCTGCTTGAGGGCGTAGTACCAGGTCTGCGCCGCGCCGCGGAGATGATAGGACGCGAGCCAGGTATGATCCAAAGCGAGCGTCCGCTGCCCGCGAAAGAACTGCTCGCACTAGTTGAGCCAGTTGAGAGGGTCCTCCATGCCCTCATAGGTGGCGAAGTCCAGTTTGGCGAAGCGAGGGGGTGTCGGACCGCCGTGCCCGGGGGCTGCTACAGTCGGCGGCAGCGAGTGTGCCGGGTCGGGGATTTCCGGGGCGTAGGTCGCCGAGCCGGAGGGACGGTCAACCCGGAGGGAAGGCGTCGGGTGCTCCGGCGCCGTGGTGTACACCGGGCCCGAAGACGAGCCGGCCGCCCACGCGGGAATTGGCGATGGCGAGGGCGGAAACTGCACCTGGTGCAGGGGCCGACCAATGAGCCGGGGCACGGGTGGTGATGTTGTCGACGGTGGCGGCGCCTGGTGGAGCTGTGGCGCCGCAGCCAGCGTCGAAGTAGCCGGCGGGGGCGCCTAGAGAAGCTGCTAGGAAGGGTCCCCCAGCGGTGCGGTGGCGGTCGGCCACGCGGGCCAAGGGTTCCCCGCGGCCGAGTAGTGCTGCAGCAGCAGCGGCGGCGGGGGCGGCCCTCCGTAGGGCGACTGGAAGGCCGGGGCGGGCCACTGTAGCGGTGGCAGCCCGTAGGTGGTGGTGGCGGCGCTCGGCGGCGGGGGCTGGTTCCCGGTGAGATAAAGGTTGATGCCCTTGACCGCCTGGACGAACTTGCGAAGGGTGCCCGAGACCTCCTCGGGCGAGAGGATGCGGGGCGGCTCCGCCGCGGTGGCGGTCGGCGTTGTCGGGGTGGCAGTCCCGGACGTGAGCGTCGTCATGGACGCGGACGGGGCTGGCGGCAGCGTAGGTGAGGCGGTGGTGTTTGGCAGCGGCGGCGGTGATGGAGGAAGCGACATGGTCGGGCTGGTGTCTCTGGATACCAGATTGGTAGGACTAGGGTTCCTACCAGGCCTCCGGCGCATATTGTATGGGTAAGGAGGAGGGGGACGAGGGCTGGAGCGGGCGCGCCGGCGGACAGGCGCCGTCGCGGCTAGGGTTGGAGGCGGCGGCTAGGGTTCCGGCTCCTCAAGGAGCCGGGCAACAGAAGATTATAATATCTTTATTGCTTGATCTCAACGGTGTCTTACAACTAGTATTTATAACTTTAGCCTAAGATAACTTGGCTAAGATAACTTGTGGGTCAAGCCCCTAATACTAATGCCCGGTGGGCCTCTTCCTAGTATAGACCAAACCGGTCATAACAGGGCAACACTAGTAGAAAAAGGGTCAAACGTGAAGCACATTAGTGCCGGTTTGATTTAGGCCCGGTACTAATGGTAACATTAGTGCCAGTTCGAACGGATTTGCATTAATGCCGGTTCGTGTTGAACCTTTAGTACCGGTTCGTGGCACGAACCGGTACTAAAGGGGTGGTGGCAGGCTGGCGTCAGGCCGGGGCCCCACGATCACCTTTAGTACCAGTTCGTGGCACGAACCGGTACTAAAGGGGTCTGGCCTATAGTACCGGTTTGTGATACAAACCGGCACTATAGGGCAATTTTCAAACTCTACCCCCTGTGTCGCCATTTCAGTTCTGAAAAAATCAAAAGAAAATGATAAAAACTTTAAAAAATAAAATCCTTCGAGAGGTAGTTATATTACTACATCTACTAGTTAGGAAAATTTGAAAACTACAATTTGGACATGTTTTGCAAAAAGTGTAGGGAAAATGTAAAACGGCTATAACTTTTGCATACGATGTCGGAAAAAAACGTATAATATATCAAAAAATTCAGCACGAAAATCCGCATCCGATGGAGACCGCCTACGGCCTGTTTGGAATTTTTTAGAATTCTCAAATTCCAAAAGAAAAAAAAGATATGGTCAAATTTCAGTTTTTAAAAAAAAAATTGGGCGGCCTAAAAGTGCGACCACATAATTTTAGGTTCAAGGCAGACATCGGTTAGAGAGAAAAATTGGACCCAAATGCACTGAAAATCAGTTTTTTGGGCAGCCGATGTAAAATCTGTTTGAGATGCTCCTCAGGACAGAAGTTCACTTCCCAGTTCCCACATCCCGCAGCCTCTTCTACACTTCACTTCACCACGGCCACTCCCTCCCCTCCCGAGATCCTCTAACGTAGGTTGAAACTACTGCAGAGGGACGTCCTTCTCGCATCACCGTTCAGCAGCCATCCGACGGCAGAAGCTTTCACTCGCAAGGAAAACCAGCGACGTGTGGGGTAAACACAGCTTAGCCACCGGCCCAGAAACGTGATGCGGCCCAATCTGACCCAATAGGAGGAGAAAATGGCGCGAGGATACAGAAACACGCGGGAGGATCACAGAAACGGCATGAGAGAGATGGAAAAGAGCGTGTTCTGGTGAAGGAGTCGATCGCCGGAGAACAGCCTGCCATGTTTTTCAATCGCGTTCTAGTGAAGGCGTCGATCGCCGGAGAATGATCTGCTCTATTCTTCAATCGTGTATGTACGTTCTAGTGAAATTTTCTTTTCTTCTGCCATCTTCCCCATAAATAGCTCACTGGAATTGACGTTAGGAACATCAGATTGCTTTCAACTTGATCAAACTCTCCCCTGTATTAATGTAAAAATCAGACGACTGAGGATGACCTGCTCTCCTTTTCAATCCGGTGCTTAAGTCTGAAGTTTCCATGAGTAGCTCACTAGAACTGATAGAATTCTGAAGTTTCCATGAGTTCCTACTTCTTGCTTATTTTCACGAGGTTTCACAAATTTTAGTAAGAATCACATGAACTTCTCTCTTATCCTGAAATATGTCACTTGCACAAGTTCTTTGGTCATGATTATTTTTCCATTGCGGAGGTATATTGTCCGGTTTGGTACCTCATGTTGGCAGGCAATGTAAAAATTTGGATGAAGTTTGGGCATTTTGGCTTAGCTATTGAGCAGCCAACTTTCCAGAATGCATTATGTTAGTAGTCATCACACTAGACATCCTTGGTAAGAAAATTGAAGAAAAAAAATCAATGCATGCACAAGCACTCTACTTTTGTTCTTGGAAGTCATATGATCTAACTTGAGTGATCCTAAAGAAGAAAGCAATTGGAACAGTTTTCGTTCTGTAGTGTCAAGTGTTTAGTTTGGGCTATAGTTCACTTTGGTCAAGTTTAGATGATCTCTTTTGTTTGATGCACTATATTACAATGATTTTTTATTTAATGTTATGGACCATAGTTCACTTTGTTTAATCTCTTTTTCCTTCTACGCTATATCAATTTCACAAATGGACAACATCACTTGTACAAATTTCAAATGGACAACATCACTTGTATTAATTTCAAATGGACAACATCACTTGTATGCTCACAAGTGGATAACATCCCTTGTATCAATTTCTAATGGACATCATCAATGATATGCTCTGCACTATATTACAATGATTTTCAATTCACTTGTGTGCTCACAAATGGACAGCATCACTGATCTTTCTGTTAGTAGAAAAGAGAGAGAGAGAGTTTATCATTTTTTTCCCAAAATATTGGCAGGAGCACTGATCTTTCTGTTAGTAGAAACGAGAGAGAGTTTAAATACAAGTTTGGTACAGGGCCAACCTCTAGCACCTTGGTACACAGCTGAAAAACATCAGCTATAACCCAAATCATCAATGAATATTATGCTCACAAATTGACAAGCATCAATGCTCTGCTCTTAAATTGAGAACATTAATATACAATCTCAGTACAATCTGAGTTCTAGATTCCTAACAAAATACAAATTCAGTATGTACATCTGAAAATTCATTTCAGACTCTAGCTGTTGAGCTACTGTCTGCCTCCTCTAGCGTCAGACTGCAGGCCGCGACGCACTCCAGGCTATGTGTTGGTCGCCCTTCATCCGCGGCTGCTCGCGCTCATCAACGCGGCACATACTTGGCGCCTCCCGCAGCGGTCGCGAGCCCGACGGCATGGTGCAGACACGCGGTGGTGGCGGCCATGGCATTGCCAGCGACTCTCCCTCTTGCGCTGACCCAGGCGGCGGCAGCGGTCGCACTCCCTCGCAGGTGTGGCAATGGCAGCGGCGATTGCTCTCTCACCTGCGGCGGAGCTAGGGTTATGCACCGTCATGGCAATGGCCAGCGCAGGCGATGTCGAGCGAACGACGACGGGGAGTAATCAGATGGATGTATTTTTCTTTTCTGGACTGGGCCGTATCTCTTCTGGGCTGGCATTCCTCTGCTTTCTAACTCTGTTTCCCTGGTTCCCACTTGCTGCCGTCGGATGGCTGCTGAACGGTGATGCCAGAAGGACGTCCCTCGGCAGTAGTTTCAACCTACGTTAGAGGATCTCGTTCCACTCCGACGCGGCGGCACCATCGCGCTAGGGTTAGCGCCGGCGACGGCCACCGCCACTCCGCCGCGCGCCCCTATCCGGGCCGTCTGCTCCTCCCCCGGACGCCCCTCCCCCTTTCACGCGCGCATCTAGGGTTAGCGCCGCCACTCCTACCCCGGCGGCTCCTCTCCTTTCCCGGGTCCCGGACTGCTCCTCTCCTCCTCTGACCGCTCCTCCATTGTTGCAGGTGGAGGGCGAGATGACCAGCCGCAGCTGCCACCTCTCGCCGGCAGCGGGTCCGCTGGAGGACGACAACCTGCTCTGCGAGATCCTCCTCCGCCTCCCCCCGGAGCCGTCCTCCCTCCCGCGCGCCTCCCTCGTCTGCAAGCGCTGGCGCTGCCTCGTCTCCGACCCCCGCTTCTGCCGCCGCTTCCGCCGCCACCACCGCCGAAACCCTCCCCTCCTTGGCTTCTTCAACAGAGACAGCGACCTCTTCCCCTTCGTACCTACTCTTGAGCCCCCAAATCGTGTCTCGCCTGGCCGCTTCTCCTTGCAGCGCCGCGAAGGCGACCGCTTCATCTCCCTTGGATGCCGCCATGGCCTCGTGCTCATCCACAACGTACGGCCGAACAAGGTCCTGGTGTGGGACCCCGTCACCGGCAAACAGCACCACCTTGCCATCCCCCCTGAGCTTGTGATACATGCGGAGAACACAGCCATCAATGGGGCAGTGCTTCATGCTGCCGGAGACATCCAACAGTTTCATGTGGTCTTGACAGTGGTGGACAACGTCGACAAGCAACACAAACGAGCGCTCGCCTGGCTTTACTCTTCCGAGACCAACTTATGGGGTGATCTTGTCTCAACACCGGTTCCATTCAAGGTTTCCACCTCGGATATTTTGGGTGATGAAGATGATGTCACCTTGGTGTTTACGGGAAAACCCGCTGTGATGGTTAGGGATTCTATTTACTGGATTCTTGCTGGGAATTTTGTTGGAATTCTTGAGTTTGATTTGGAGAAGCAAAGCCTAGCTGTGATACGGGTGCCAGCGCATATGCTTGAAAATGGGTTTTACCAGTTCTGGATTATGCGGGCAGAGGGTGGTGGTCTTGGTTTACTGTTGCAGAAAGATCAGAGCTTCCAGTTATGGAAGAGGAAGTCTGATTGTGATGGTGTTGCTTCATGGGTTCTTGGAAGAACTATTGAACTGGACAAGCTACTTTCCCTGAATGGAAATGGCAGCCAAGTCATACTAGGGTTCGCTGAGGAGAATAATGTGGTGTTTGTGTGGACACACGGTGTCCTCTTTATGGTCAATCTTGAGTCTTTGCAGTTCAAGAAACTTGGTGAAACCAGAACCCTTTCTCACTATCATCCATTCGAAAGTGTCTACACTGCAGGTAATAGTATGCCTTCAGATATCGGTTGTAACAAAACGAAGCCAATTTTTGATAATCGGTTGACAGAATTACGGTTCATACTCTTTCGTGTTAGGTTAACAGTTTTCATATCACTTGTTTCCTTTACTGCTTGATGACCTCTTCAACGTACAACAATTTCGTTTCTGTAGTATTTCTGTTCTGATTCTTGTGCGGTGGTGTTTTATGTACTCCCTCCGATCCATATTAATTGTCGCTGGTTTAGTACAAAGTTGTACTAACTTTGTACTAATCAGTGACAATTAATATGGATCAAAGGGAGTAGTGATTATGATATAGATTTTTTTATGTTAGTGGTATCTTTTTTTTGTATGCTTTGTAGTCAGGTGTTGGGTTGAAATTGGTCTACTGTTATCTTTATTTCTGTATTTTTTGTTGTTCAAGTCGGAGCTAGCAAACTGCCTTTTATCATGTTATTATATCAATATTCATACAGTAAAAAAATGAACAACAAACTGGCAAATTATTTTTGTAATATTGATGAAGTAAATTTCCCTCTTGCATGCCGATTCACATATCCCTGTATAATGGTAGTTTCAGTGCATAGCTGCAGTACAGTTTTCTCTCTCAAGATCAAGATATTTAACAGTTGGAAGTTGAAGATAACTGCGTGAAAAAGTAGCTTGAACCAACTGACATGTCAAATAAGTAGCTCAATAGACACAGTTAGAAACTTAAAGCTAGTTCTATTTCTTTCATTTAATATTTATTCTATCTGCTAATCTTTCTACTAATCTTGAGTCCATATTGTCAAATTTGTTTGTAATTGGCGCATAATTGTTCATTTTATCACTTCTAGGAGTCTTTTATTGTGAGTAGCAAATATCCATTTGTACCAGGGAAACTAATGCTGAATTGAGTAAATTCTAATCTAAATAGTCTTGTTCACCTTTGTTGCTAGGATTTTTAGTATTGATGTATTACTTTGATTTTTAGCCTAATTTATTGAAGATAATGTAGATCTGAATAGTCTTGGTCATTTCTGTTGCTCGGAATGACCTATATTTTATTTATTCCAATGGGGTTCTGGTTAACTTGTCTCTTATGACTAGCTGATTGTCTGAGTGTGCATCTTCTTCATTTTTACGATAATAATCAGTTTATACTGTTTTCGGTATATTCGTTAAATTTAACAATAGGTGTGGTTTTGTTTATCTATTGCCAATCTTGTATAAAACTGTTTTTTTATTCAAACTACAGCTATGAGTTTATCTAAACATCTTGTTGATGTCTCCTCTTGTCTATTTGGCTATTCTTTGGAGTGCCATTGATTGTTTTGACTTATGCTTGCAGAAACAGACATTGGTGGTGGACATGATGGAGTTGATCTTTCACAGCACATAAGATGATTATCTAGTTAGGTATGCTACTGTGATGTACTTGTTGAGCAGGTAAGCTTCTGAACCTATGTTGAGGTATCTGAACTGTTCTTTAAAAAAATGTATTGCTTTCCTATTTACTGCCATTTCTCAACTACCAAATGGCAAGAGAGGACTCTTTAAGATTTTCTATACAACTCTTTGCTTAGCTATTACCCACCTGTCCACTCATATCAACGCTTTCCTGGCAGGCTGCATCTTGGATCTTTTCTCCAGGCCCTGCTCCTCACCCTCTTCATGCCTTCATCAGCTGCTCTCCATTTGCTTCCTCATGCCATTGCCCACCTACCTTCTCTATTATTTGTTGCTACCACCTCACTATTGGATGAGGAACCTTTCCTGTCCATCCAGCTGCCTTGCTTTCATTTACCTCCTCTTTGGTACTCCCTTGGTTCCTACTGTTAGTGCAATTTCTTCGCCTCTAGCTCCTTAGATGTTCTGATGACTGAGGACCATTCTCCTTTTTGTGCATATTTTAAGTGGCAACATAATGAAATGCATCCTCTTTTGTGTCCGTCATTCATTTTTTTTACCCGCCTTTGATTAGTTTTTCATGGCTATAGATCTATCAAGTCCTAGTGTGATTATATGGAGTAGTTGGTAACTGACAATACCTGAACACTTGCTTCATGCTTTCTTTGTTACACAGGGTTATAACTATGCCATTTGACATTTCACATCGCTGTTTATTTTGGATCATTATGCTACCTAGTGAACTATTTATTGTCAGGAGACTCGAAGAGCATGCTTTCATTAATTTTTAAAGTACATTTTTTATCCTTTTCCTTTCAGTTTTCTTGGATGATTATTCTAGTGTTGGGCGGTTTGCGTAAATATTTTCTCAGCATGTATGATACCTCTCAGTTTAACATAATTTGTCTGGTTCAAATTATATGCATCTATGCGTTGTGAGCGGTCTATGTTCTTCACTCTTGGCCACGTCAGATGTTTAACACTTCATATTAAACACATGATCAAAATGGCATGCCTAGATTCACCATAAATACTAGTTTCGTCATGAATATTCTTTTAGTATTCGGAGTATTGATTTTGATGCTGTGGAGATGGCATCTATTTTGGGCCGATGGAAGTGTGTCTATTAATAAGATGATGCATGATCCCTGTGGCTTCTACTGCATGATTTCAATAAAATTCAATTTGTCAGCGACTAGCTAGCTCGTGGGCAGGGGTGCGTGGAAGTTAGCTATCGACGTGCCAGAACCACGAGTTGGTTTTGAGATCTTGTGGGTTTCAGCTCTAGCCTACCCTAACTTGTTTGGGACTAACTACTATAAGAGTGGAAGGTGTAGCAGTACAAATGAAGTGTTATCATGTAGCTTTTTTTCTTTTTCCCACGTTGGTTTTGTCCAACAATGCCGAGATGATTCAGTTTTGGAGCTTTCGGCACAACACTGGTGAAAGTTAACTTTTACTGTTGTTTGAGTCATACCAAATTGAGAGCTATGGCTTTAATGACTTTTCCGCTAATAAATTGTATATACAA
The DNA here is from genome assembly GCF_018294505.1 of Triticum aestivum. Taxonomy (NCBI): domain Eukaryota; kingdom Viridiplantae; phylum Streptophyta; class Magnoliopsida; order Poales; family Poaceae; genus Triticum; species Triticum aestivum. Next base: position 37,024,704 of record NC_057809.1, read on the forward strand.
ATTGGTTTGGCTGACGAAATTCTTTGCTCCGCAGGTACCTAGGATTCCGGTGGCTGTGATGCAGAAATGGGTTGTGCCCTGTGTAATGGTCAACTTTGTAATGAATTCTTCCATTTTGTGCGCCGTGCTCAACCCTGAAATTGGTCCTCTGATGGTCAGCCGTGAAGTCTGACTCGTAGGACTTCATCGATTAATTTGTTGCGAATTTACTGTTTCCTATCCAGTTCATGAAGACACGGTGACTTGCACGGATTAATGATTAGTGTCGGACACTGTCAGTTAATCTTTGACTCATTTGCTCCTTCCAAGCAAGGCAAGCACCCGACAGCTGTCTGGTAGCACTTGTGTGCGTGCGCCGCTTGCAGCATTTGCTTAGAATCTCTGCTTATGTTTTGTCAGGTTGAGATTTCAACTCTAAATCACTGCTTATGTTCTGTCCCATGGTACATGTTCCCTTTTCTATTTGGCAGGGTCCGTGCGTCTGGTGCGTGTAGGTTTGTTCTAGGTAAGAATTTGTATCAGAACAAGATACCATTGCTCTTGCTTGCGAGTAGCAGGGGATGCCTTCTGTAGCTTGGATTTGTACCATGACCACTCAGGTGCCTGAATCCATTGCTGTCGGAGAAGAAACGCCGCGTCGTTTTGTCGCCAGGATGTACACTAGAGACGGTTGTTGCACTAAAAGCACCCAGGATTTATTGTTTTAGTTAGATAAAAAGTGAGTGTAAGATTAATGCTACTCTTGAGCCTGGCATATATGGGCTCTGGAGTATGACCTGCATTATGAACGCCCTTACAAACTAGAACTCCACCCCTTGATGTTGCACATAAGTGAGGTAGGAGTAGGTGCTTATATTGACACCAGTGATTTCTGAAATTCCTTCATTAATTTTATATTCTCTCCGTCTAGAAATAAAGGCCGCTCAAACAGATGTAAGGGAGATACCAAATCTACGAATGCAAAGGAGATACAAAATGCAATTTGAATATCGAATGATTACCCCATGCCAAATAATGTGTTTTTGGAGAGGGATGCACACACATAGCCGTTTACCGATGTACATCGAACTGAATGGAAACCAAGGCATATTGGCCTGGGCTAGATTTTGGCCGATCATATTTTAGCCCATGCATCATGTTAAAACTAAATAACTCTTGTGGTTATTAGGGAATAATCCCCGCTCCTTCCTAGATGTGCGGTTGCACACTTCCAGCAACCGTCACGACGGTTCCTGAAATGGCATCTCTACGGACCTCTGAGGCAACTGTTCCCATTGTATATAAGTGCTCATTCATCATCAATAAAGGGTTGTTCGAATCATTTGTTCCCTTGTCTCTCTCGATACAATTCTATTCATCACATCATGATCGCTCTTGTGTCTCGTGGGATAATGTGTGCAATCCAGGATTCACTTCTGGTCAGGATCACACCGCTAACAAAAAAATGTTGTCTTATACATTATAAGACATTAGATTCAGATCTCAGCATCTGGTTATTCTGTATCATCAATTCTGGGATACAATGAACCTCAAGAGCAAAGGTTTGAATCTTATTTCAATCTTCAATCCGACATCACCAGCTGTGACGGAACCCTATGGGTACAGAGAATGTGATGGTTGAATATGCCTCAACCGACATGTTTGGAGACTATGAATAGTCTTTCAATCTCTTGAGTGGTCAATATAATGTCTATTTACGATGGTGTAAGAACAACATAAGTATTGTTGTCATCATATATTGTATATCACAATATATTGTATCAGCACTTTGATACACATACATTTGTATGCATTCTATATATCTGACAGTGATTTTCATATTGAGAATCTTCATGTCTATATATAGATTTATACGGGAGTCAAGCCGATGAAAAATGATATGTGCCTTGTGGACATATGCACCACACACACTCTATACTCAGGGAAGTCCAATGTTTCCACTCTCATTGAGAGAAAAGGAGATATTTTAAAATCGCTAGACGTGATGAGGTATTTGTTGGCTCAACTCGAGTCATATTTACTATCCCTGTGGATACTCGAGTATCGTCAGGATGCTTTATTACTTCCGGGTTTAGCTCGTACCCTACTAAACTAAAACTATGGAGGTATCCATCAAAATAGTTTCCATAGCGAAACTTATGATGACAACAAAGAGGAACATCTTCTCTTTACCATATGCAACAGATATGGCAAGCACGTTCTCTATGTATCATCTGGATTGTACTACAGATACTACAAAACCCGTAGCACATGTTGCGCCAAAGATAGTTTTCCAAAATGTCTTGTACATGAAAAACTTGGCATACTCGCCTTGGTCATCGAGACATTGGGTTGAAACCCAAACTATCAGCAATTACATTGGTTTATGATTATTATGATGCTAAATTCTAACAATATTTGGATTTTGTGTGCACTACATGTGACACAGGGTAGCCAATTTTAAGGATTGCGCACCTTAAAGTTTACACTGAACCACTCAGACTCCTTGAATGCATCAAGTCAAGGTAAGTGGTTTTTCCCAACCATTGACTAGACTATTCAGGTATCCATGGTTTTCCAAAGACACATCTACATGATGGTCTCAAGTGTGCTTTATTCACACGAAATCATTGGCTCATTATCCTGACATCGATTTCAAGCAAATCGAATGGATAGCATTGCAAAATTCTCCTTGAGTGCCTTTTTCTATGGCCCTCGGATTGAAATTTAGCAATTTGTCCTAATGTCTGGACTCAAAATGGTTTGGTAGAATCCCATCCAAAGAATTGAGCTCATTGCATGATCTTTATTTTGAAATTGCAACTTACCAACTTTACGTTGGAGTCATGCAGTTTTACACACTCATGACCAAACTGCGTAATATTATTCCCCTCTATCTTTGATATGTGGAAATCTACCAAGTATTTCCTATCTGCGATAATTCGGTTGCGTACCGATATCACCACCTGGCATACAACATTGGCCCCTCAACATATAGTTGGGATCTATGTGAGGAATAATTGTATTTCCGTCAATGCCTCGAGCCCCTTGCATGGGGAGTTATTCAAGGCCAGTATGCTGATTCATGAGGAATATTTCCAGGCATTAGGGGGAGATTTCAAGTACCATAAAGAATGCCAGGAAATTAGTGGAATGTTCAACACATTTCTGCCTCAATTCCATGTACTCAAAGATCTGAACCATGCGTTCAGAAGGTTTGCAACACATTGCAAATAACCTGCCAGATTCATTTACTGACTATACAGGTGTCACGCAATCCTACAATCCTGCAAAAATATGTCGGAAAGAGTGGAGGTACCAACTAAAACCACTCAACTCCTCGTTCAAAGCAATAGGGGGAGAAGTACGACAATAGTGCATCAGGATTCAACTTCTTGCAAGCAAGGATATCAAGGCCTCTGAATCAGTAAATGCAGGTCAACTTCACGTTGACAGACACCTGATGGGTAGTATACACCCAGTGGACGGAAACCTCCACCAACCCAGGTCATAGTGCACACAATGACCGAGACATCGGGATACCCGACTCAATCGCATTGGGAAATCGCGAGCAGTCACCATGGGTAACGATATTTCCATCAACTATATATTGATATATATATAGATTCTGGAGAATCATATAACCAAAAGTCTACAATTGTCGACATACATTTCTCAACTAGATTGCAAAAACCTTTCAAATGATTCAGATTCACAGACCATGGCCATGGCAAAGTGTGATTAACACTCGGACTGAACTCGAGCAAATGGTATAATCTAGGTAGAAATGATCTTGCTCAATAATGGGAAGGTATTCATAAGCAATACCTACACCGGTTATTTTTCTGGAAACAAAATTGAGAACAACAAGGTGGTGAAACAAAGAGCAAGTATTGTAGCACAATGGGTTCACGCAGATACCCAACTATTCTTCAGAGGTGGAATCTCTTTCCGATAACTTTACCACTGGCAGTACACAATCATCTATCTCTGCAGTTGATAGATGTAGTGATTACATATCCATGTGGATCACTAGATTCAGACATATATGATTGATTCATGATGGAATCTCAATTCTGAATCAAAATACAAAATGCAATATACATTGTGTAAAATCAGTAAGTCACCATACGACTTATTGTTGTCGGTACATTTGATACAACCGACGTAGTGAGTTCTTTATTCACAAGGATTACTCTTACAATGATGATTATTCATATTTGTGTGTCTGCAATGACGACACATGTAATCATCTAAAATGACGGAATTTAAAATGAAGGATTTGGATAAACCAAAATACCACTCATTACTACAACTTGAGCACCTTCATTCATACATTATGGTATACTATGTTGTCTATATCCATAATATATTAGGAAATTCACTGTGGACAAATCTTATCCATCCATAACTCTCATGGTAATTCATTCTCTAGACGTAGAGAAAGATCTATTTAGACCAAGAGATGATGGAAATGAGATATTGGGACTCAATGTTCCATAATGTCATTGGATCCACCAAACACAATTGGTACTCAAGAGTATCTTTCGATATCTCCAAAGGCATCAAACATCTTGTCCTAGTTTTTCAGTTTCATAAAAATGTGAACACCGATATCATTGGATACTTCGATCAGATCCCCACTATGTCAGATCGTAGACAAGCTTAGTGTTCATACTAGGTGTGGTAGCCCTCTCATGAAGAGTCTTCGAAACAGACCTCATGGCTACATCCACCAATCATTATCTCAACGATAATGTTTCTTATGTTGCCCGGATGCAAACAGGTTACATAATAAGCAATATCACTATATTGCATATCGTGCAAGTCAAATCATGTGACTGATTTGTTTACCAGGTCTCTACCAACTTCTATGTTCCAGAAATGTGTTCATGGAATCGGTATATGACGACTTCGGAATATGCAAGAATCAGGGGGAGTATCTTCCTGAATTGTTCATGTTTAAAGCATCATATTATACTCTTTTTTCCTTCGTGAGTTTACTTTACAGGTTCTCATAAAGGTTTTTAATGAGGTAATATCAACATGAGATCATATGTCATACTTTCTGTTTTCCCCACCAGGGTTTTTAGGAAAGTATATACGACATATTTATTGTCCTCCTAATTTTGTGGATATACTTCATATCGAGTTACGGAGGCAATAATCATTATATGTTGGATCATTTTCTCCTTATTTTCCCACTGGGTTTGAAGGAGTTTTACCAGCATATACTACACTACTCCTCATATTTTTCCTACAGGGTTTTTGGAGGAGACTTTATCAGATGATGGACTACTATGCAATCAAGCGGTGATTAGGGGGAGTGTTAAAACTAAATAACTCTTGTGGTTATTAGGGAATAATCCCCGCTCCTTCCTAGATGTGCGGTTGCACACTTCCAGCAACCGTCACGGCGGTTCCTGGAATGGCATCTCTACGGACCATCGTGTCCCTCCGAGGCAACTGTTCCCATTGTATATAAGTGCTCATTCATCATCAATAAAGGGTTGTTCGAATCATTTGTTCCCTTGTCTCTCTCGATACAATTCTATTCATCACACATCATATCTCACCTCAGTCAAGGACATTATCCTTTTTGGCACCCCTTGCTGAATTTAGGGTTGTAAAATCAAGATAACTTTTAGTGGCGGAGTATCAACACAACACGATTTGAGAGAGAATAACTGTTACACAGAGTTGAGGGCGGCTAATCTAGTGAATTATGTTAAGAAAGACTCTAATAGTGTTAAATATTATGTTTTAAGTATCAAAATAAATTTAATTAGTGGGTGGGTAGGGGGGGGGGCATGGCCCCCTTTGGCCCTCACTAAGCTCCGCCACTGCCCGTAGGAATTGCAGACCTTGTAGATTGTGAGGGTGTTCGCATGGAGAAGTCCCGGCAGCCGCCCCGATGGCCTGCAAGCCGTGGAAGTATGAGGTGTTCGCGACTAAGTTGCCAGTTGTAGTCGAGGCCACGTCTGTGCCGTGGCCGCTCTCATCCATGGGTGCGGAGTTGTCTAAGAAGGACCCGACGTCAAAATTTGTTTTGTTGCGGCGGATGCCGCCATCCGTCGCCAGTTCCCTCGCACATATGTATGGATTCAATGGCTTGGACTTGCCGCTAAGGGGGGGGGGGCATGGCCCCCCTCTGGCCCTCACTAAGCTCTGCCACTGCCCGTAGGAATTGCAGACCTTGTAGATTGTGAGGGTGTTCGCATGGAGAAGTCCCGGCAGCCGCCCCGATGGCCTACAAGCCGTGGAAGTATGAGGCGTTCGCGACTAAGTTGCCAGTTGTAGTCGAGGCCACGTGTGTGCCGTGGCCGCTCTCATCCATGGGTGCGGAGTTGTCTAAGAAGGACCCGACGTCAAAATTTGTTTTGTTGCGGCGGATGCCGCCATCCGTCGCCAGTTCCCTCGCACATATGTATGGATTCAATGGCTTGGACTTGCCGCTAAGGGGAGGGGGGGAGGGGGGGCATGGCCCCCCTCTGGCCCTCACTAAGCTCTGCCACTGCCCTTAGCAATTGCACACCTTGTAGATTGTGAGGTGTGCATATGGAGAAGCCCTGTAGCCGTCCGGATGGCCTGCCCGCCGTGAAAGTATGAGGCGTTCACGACGAAGTTACCACTGAGAGTCGAGACTCGACAACATGTGTGTGCCGTGGCTGCTCTCATCCATCGGCATGGAGTTGTCCAAGAAGGACCGGCGTCAATAATTTTGTTGTTGTGGCAGATGCAGCCAGTTCCCTGGCACGCGCCCTTCCACTTGCCGGCGGCAACGACAAGGCGTAGTCGTCAAAGGAGGAGTGGTTGGAGTTGACTTTGGAGTTCAAGATGTTGATGATTACCCCTTGCTTTAGTTGTACTTGTCCCAACTATAGCCGGCATATTAGTCGGGTTGAGGAACTCCAGTGTATGAGTTATGTCGGGCTGCATCATCCCACTGGGAACCACCGACCGAAGCTGGGCTTCCTGGACACGGCCTCTAGCTCCTCCTGTTGAGCCAAGCGATAAAGCCGTGGAAGAGGCTGTTGTAGGAAGTGACGAGATGCGGCTTGTCGTGATCAGTGACAGCGCTGAGGAGGAACGACATGTGTCAGTCGGGGTGCACATCGTTGTCCATTGTGAGGTGGGCGCCATCCACACGAGGCTTGAGCAACACGATTTAGATCTTGTAGGCTACGTAGTTGGGGTGGTGGAGTGGAGGAGCAGCTGCGGAGGAAGGGGAGGTAGTAGATGGTGGGGTGGAGGTGGAGAGGAGGAGGATGGTGGTGATGAATGAAATCTGTGGGTTAAATATATGTAAGGATTCAATGGCTCAGACTTGCCGCTTGCTAGTCAGTCATAGCTGAACATAAGAAACAGTTAAAATTTTGACGATGACGAATAAGAACCGCAAACAACTACTAGAATTAAAAAGGAGCTTCCAAAAGAGTTCACAATACACCACTTCATTATTCATGACACGTACCACAATTGTAAGTAACTACTCCCTCCGTATCAAAGTAGAAGATATTTTGCAGTTCAATTTTGGTACGTAGGTAGTATATGATATAGATGCACACCACTTCATTATTCATGAAAAATGTCTGAACTACAAGCATGTTTGCATCTATAATCTGTGAAGCCCTGGTGGTAGCTTTTAATTGTATCAAAACATTTGAATTACCTGTAGGATAAAATATGTATATAAGCATTCTCAGTAGTTGTATTGTTGTAGTGTAGTCACTGTATTTTTTTTAATCTTTTTGTAATTCTAGAACATGTTTTGTATTTTTTTTACTTCTTTGAGATGGAAAGTTTAATGATGTAAGCGCTAATAAAACTCTAGATTTATCCCAAATAATACTCTACATATATATATATTTTTTAAAAAAATTCAACATTTCTTTTGGTCTTTCCCCCTCTTTTTCTAAGGTATCTCTCGAATAAGAGAAACGTGCCGGCGTGCCTAAGCGTTCCGCGGGCCGGCCCATTTACCTCCTGTGTCGTGCTAGATGATGTTGCCTGCAGCTCATGGGCCGGTACAACTATTAATCATGCCCTGGCGGTTCGTGCAGTGCCAGGCACGTTTATGGTGGGCCAGGCCGTGCTGGGCCGGCCCATTTGGCCAGCTCTGTTGTGTCATAGCATGCTATTTTTTTTGAAGGAAATATGCCCTACAGGCAATAATAAAGTTGTTATTTATATTTCCTTATATCATGATAAATGTTTATTATTCATGCTAGAATTATATTAAACGGAAACTTGATACATGTGTGAATACATAGACAAACAAAGTGTCCCTAGTATGCCTCTACTTGACTAGCTCGTTAATCAAAGATGGTTAAGTTTCCTAGCCATAGACATGTGTTGTCATTTGATGAACGAGATCACATCATTAGAGATGATGTGATGGACAAGACCCATCCGTTAGCTTAGCACTATGCTTGTTTAGTTTGTTGCTATTGCTTTCTTCATGACTTATACATGTTCCTATGACTATGAGATTATGCAACTTCCGAATACCGGAGGAACACTTAGTGTGCTATCAAACATCAGAATGTAACTGGATGATTATAAAGATGCTCTACAGGTTTATCCGATGGTGCTTGTTGAGTTGGCATAGATCGAGATTAGGATTTGTCACTCCGATTGTCGGAGAGGTATCTCTCTGGGCCCTCTCGGTAATGCTCATCACTATAAGCCTTGCAAGCAATGTGACTAAAGAGTTAGTTACGGGATGATGCATTACGGAATGAGTAAAGAGACTTGCCGGTAAAGAGATTGAGCTAGGTATGAGGATGCCGACGATCGAATCTCGGAAAAGTAACATATCGATGACAAAGGGAACAACGTATGTTGTTATGCGGTTTCACCGATAAAGATCTTCGTAGAATATGTAGGAGCCAATATGAGCATCCAGGTTCCGCTATTGGTTATTGACCAGAGATGTGTCTCGGTCATGTCTACATAGTTCTTGAATCCGTCACTACTAGGGAAAACCCTAGCAGTAGCGCGTGTTTAACACCTATCAGTAGCGCGGGGGTGCAGCGCTACTAGTAAGGCGCTACAGCTAAAGGTTAGCAGTAGCGTGGGTTGGACCATGCTACTGCTATATCGACTTAGTAGCAGCGCTTTTTACTATGAGCGCTACTGGTAATTAGTAGTAGCGCTTCTCCTAGCACGCGCTACTACTATTATTTCGTATTTATTTTTTATTTCATGTTGTATTCATACACCTTTATACAAGTTTTCATACCGCATCAATTTAGAGAATGATTTTACATCATAATGAGTTATTACATCACTGGGAGAAAGAACCGTGGACTAGTTTCAAGTGGATGGACATCCACTTGAAACTAATCCGCGGTTCTTTCACCCAATGATATAATATATCATCATCATCATCATATCATTAACAACTTATCATCATAATACATCATTGTCATATAACACCTCCTCATGATCATCATTTTCATCAATGAGACATCACCTACAAGTTGGTCACTAGACATAATCACAACTACTCATCATCATCAACTCTCATAAACATATTGTACCTCATAGGACCGACTACATTCTCTTAGGACCTACTATATTATCTTAGGTAAAATGGCATAAAACAAGATAGCCCCTGACTCTCCATTATGGAGAATGGAGATTATCCTGTCTCCAATTCTTGCCTTTCGCACAATGTTGCTTCCAAGAACCTCCTTACGACGGTCCATACATTTTTTCCATTCTTTGATTATCATGTGTTCACCAGTTTTAGAAATCCGGTATGGATAGGTGAGATTCGTAGGACGACCTGGCTGTATGTTCAAAACATAAAGGCGACCATTCTGATACATCAAATGAGGAACACAATCCATCAGGATTTTCTGTTAAAAAAATAGTAATAACTTCGTAGTTAGCAATGTAGTTCAGTTTTAAAAGTATGCAAAAGATGCATGGATGTCGTAATAGTAAAAAATCGTACTAGCATATCTCCATGGAATTTATCGTGGTTCAACATGTGCACTAGTGGCACATATTGACCATAATTTGGAGGAGTTCGATAAAAGGCATTGTAATTCTCAAGATCAGTACAATATGCGACCAGATGACTTTTTCCTGATAAGTTAACTCAGAGTCATCGGTGTAGTTGGTTCTATCTACCATCTTCTGCACATTCTTTGAAGAATGAAAGTAAGCTATCAATGGAAATAAGTTGTCAACTATTTTGAAATAAACAATACAAATTACTTAATAACTATGTTTGAGGAACTCACATAGCGGTAGAATTGGAAGCATATCAACAAGGACCCAAATGTCCAAATTGTCTTGGTCGATGTCAGGATCACCAAGATCCATGGTGACAAACATACCCTCTTGAATATCATATATCTTGCAAACTGCTTCCCAACCCGGGCAACCAAAATGGGATACGCTCTTAGAATTGTATAGATTTACCTCAAAATCCATACCATGATGGGTCCTTAGGTTAATTTTCTTTGTTTCATTGCTCTCATGATCTTCAAAACTCATCCTCTCCAAGACACAGCGTCTTTCATGACATGGGATAAGCTAGTCGAATTGTAAAAGACGAAAATTACACGTTGAAGTAGTAGAAGTCGAGCTTAATTACGAAAAAACACTTTGCGTAGCTTACCATATCACAATTGAAGGCCTCCTCGAGATTAATGCTGAAGCGCCGACCTTCGTCCAGGTGAGGCCTGTCGTAGAAACCCCGGTCGTCGTGGCACCAGTCGCACTCCCCGGGAGACTTTCGTCGTCCGAGTACGACATTTCTTATGTTCATAATTCAAATATTAAACTTGTGCAATTAAATATATATACTAAAAAACCTAAATTAGATCATTATTATTCATCACGGGTTGACTATCGATCTGTCGAGTCTTTTCTTGAGAACTCTCAGCTCACGTGGTGTATATATTCGACCGGCGGTGACGGTATCGTTTAATTATCTTTTTAGAAAATCTAGGCCACTCGATATTTCCTACATATTCTAGCACAAGCCATGGCAAAATTCACGGAAAATTCCGGCATGACCTTTGCTAAAATAGGACATATAGGGCACCTGAAATTTCCCGGAACGGAAATTAATCAACACTCCGGCAAAACATAGGCCACTCGAAGGTGTAACCTGAACATGACCGACCACTTGGGAAACCACATATCCTATTTGAGCAACACAAGATATACATGTTTTTATCTACATCATATCTTATAGGACTCATATTGACATGGAGATTTGACTGGTCTCACCTCGAGGTCGGAGAGGGTCGGTGACGGGGACGGCGGCGGGGATGATGGAGGGGCTCCTTGATTTCTGCAAAAACAAAAACCCTATAAGTTGTCACTAATACATCCCAAATAGTATCATACATATAACATCACTAATACAACTAAAACCCTAGCGAACGACGGGTATCGACGACGAGGATGTGGGATAGGCATCGTCGACGTCGATGTAGGAATGATTGCTTAAACTAAAAAAATAACAACAAATGTGACATGTTCAACTAGTTCTATTAATTCAACTAGTTCTTACTAAATATAAACTTACTATAAATAGAAATAAACTAGTTCTTTCTAAAAATAAACTAGTTCAACTATTTATATTAATTTCTTACTAAAAATACATTAGTTCTATTAATTCAACTAATTCTTACTAAAACTAAACTAGTTCAACTAGTTTATTAATTTACTTACTAATTATTTTAAACACTTACTAAAAAAGTAAAAAAACTACATTATACAATAGTAAAAACTACAGTGAAAACAGAAAAAAAAGATGGAGGGAGGAGGAAGGAGAGAGGAGGAGGGGGAGGAGACCGGTGGGATCAGAGGAGGGAGGGGGCGGGGGGAGGAGGGGGAGGGGCGGCCGGAGGAGGAGCGAGGGGTGGAGGGGGAGGGGCGGCCAGAGGAGGAGGAGGAGGGAGAGGGGCTGTGGGAGGAGGGCAGCCAGAGGAGGAGGGGGGAGGAGGGAGTACCTCGGCGAGGAGCAGCGCAGCGGCGGCGGACGACGTACGGGTTCGGCGCGGGAGAGAGGGAGTGAGTGTGAGAGGGTGAACCGCTCCAGGATAAGGTAAGTAAGTAGTAGCGCATTTCAGAGAAACGCGCTACTGCTACGGGCCGTAGTAGTAGCGCTGGTCAGTGGTACGCGCTAGTGCTAAGTGGGGCTAGCCATCCGTGCCCAATACAAATATAGCAGCAACACGGTTTCGCAGAACGCGCTACTGCTAAAGTAGTAGCAGTAGCGCGGTCTATTTAAAAACGCTACTACTAAGTAGCAGTAGCGCCCTGTTTTGTCTAGCGCTACTGCTAAGATGCTGTGTATAAGGTTTTCCCTAGTAGTGCGTAGGGTCCGCACGCTTAACGTTCGATGACGATTTGTATTATGAGTTATCTGATTTGATGACCGAAGTTTGTTTGGAGTCCCGGATGAGATCACGGACATGACGAGGAGTCTCGAAATGGTCGAGACGTAAAGATCGATATATTGGAAGGCTATATTCAGACATCGGAAAGGTTCTGAGTGGTTCGGGTATTTTTCGGAGTACCGGAGAGTTACGGGAATTCACTGGGGGAAGTATTGGGGCTTCATGGGCCTTAGTGGAAAGGAGAGAAGGGCCACAAGGGGAGGCCACACGCCCCCCATGGGCTGATCTGAATTGGACTAGGGAGGGGGGCGCCCCCCCTCTTTCCTTCTCCCTCTCCTCTCCTACCTTCTTCTCCTACTTGGACTAGGAAAGGGGGAAACCTACTCCTACTAGGAGTAGGAATCCCCCCTTTGGGCGCGTCCTTGTGGCCGTCCCTCCTCCTCCTCCCCTCCTTTATATACGGGGTAGGGGCACCCCATAGACACACAAGTTGATCTTTAGCCGTGTGCGATGCCCCCCTCCACAGTTTTCCACCTCGGTCATATTGTCGTAGTGCTTAGGCAAAGCCCTGCATCGGTAACTTCATCATCAAAGTTGCCACATCGTCGTGCTGACGGAACTCTCCCTCGCCCTCAACTGGATCAAGAGATCGAGAGACGTCATCAAGCTGAACATGTGCAGAACTCGAAGATGTCGTATGTTCGGTGCTTGATCAGTCGGAATGAGAAGAAGTTCGACTACAGCAACCGCGTTGTCAAATGCTTCCGCTTACGGTCTATGAGGGTACGTAGACACACTCTCCCCTCTCGTTGCTATGCATCTCCTAGATAGATCTTGCGTGATCGTAGGAAATATTTTGAAATACTGCGTTCCCCAACAGTGGCATCCGAGTCAGGTCTATGCGTAGATGCTATATGCACAAGTAGAACACAAAGAGTTGTGGGCGATAATAGTCATACTGCTTACCAGCATGTCATACCTTGATTCGGCAGTATTGTTGGATGAAGCGGCCCGGACCGACATTACATGAACGCGTTCATGAGACTGGTTCTACTGACGTGCTTTGCACACAGGTGGCTGGCGGGTGTCTGTTTCTCCAACTTTAGTTGAATCGAGTTTGACTACGTCCGGTCCTTGTTAAAGGTTAAAACAATACACTTGACGAAAAATCGTTGTGGTTTTGATGCGTAGGTAAGAACGGTTCTTACTAGAAGCCCGTAGCAGCCACGTAAAACTTGCAACAACAAAGTAGAAGACGTCTAACTTGTTTTTGCAGGGCATATTGTGATGTGATATGGTCAAGACATGATGAGATATAAATTATTGTATGAGGTGATCATGTTTTGTTAAAGTTATTGACAACTGGCATGAGCCTTATGGTTGTCTCTTTATTGCATAAGATGCAAGCGCCATATAATTGCTTTACTTTATCGCTATGCGATAGCAATAGTTGCAAAAGCAATAGTTGGCGAGACAACCATGTGACGGCACGTTGATAGAGATTAAGATTATGGAGATCATGGTGTCATGCCGGTGACGATAGAGATCATGATGGTACTTTGGAGATGGAGATCAAATGCACAAGATGATGATGGCCATATCATGTCACATATTTTGATTGCATGTGACGTTTATTTTTTATGCATCTTATTTTGCTTAGTACGACGGTAGCATTATAAGATGATCCCTCACTAAATTTCAAGGTACAAGTGTTCTCCCTGAGTATGCACCGTTGCTACAGTTCGTCGTGCCGAGACACCATGTGATGATCGGGTGTGATAAGCTCTACGTTCACATACAGCGGGTGCAAGCCAGTTTTGCACATGCAGAATACTCGGGTTAAACTTGACGAGCCTAGCATATGCAGATATGGCCTCGGAACACGGAGACCAAAAGGTCGAACGTGAATCATATAGTAGATATGATGAACATAGTGATGTTCACCATTGAAAACTACTCCATCTCACGTGATGGTCGGACATGGTTTAGTTGATTTGGGTCACGTGCTCATTTAGATGACCAGAGGGATGTCTATCTAAGAGGGAGTTCTTAAGTAATATGATTAATTGAACTTTAATTTATCATGAACTTAGTCCTGATAGTATTTGCATAACTATGTTGTAGATCAATAGCTCGCGATGTAGCTCCCCGTTTATTTTTGATATGTTCCTAGAGAAAAATAAGTTAAAAAATGATAGTAGCAATGATGTAAACTGGGTCCGTGATATGAGAATTATGCTCAATGCTGCACAGAAGGATTATGTCCTTGATGCACCGCTAGGTGATGGACCTATTACAGGAGCAGATGCAGACGTTATGAATATTTGGCAAGCTCGGTATGATAATTACTTGATAGTTTAGTGCGCCATGCTTTACGGCTTAGAACTAGGACTTCAAAAACGTTTTGAACACCACGGAGAATATAAGATGTTCCAAGAGCTGAAATTGGTATTTCAGACTCATGCTCGAGTCGAGAGGTGTGAGACCTCTGACAAGTACTTTGCCTACAAGATGGAGGAGAATAGCTCAACCAGTGAGCATGTGCTCAGAATGTCTGAGTACTACAATCGCTTGAATCAAGTGGGAGTTAATCTTCGAGATAAGATAATGATTGACAGAGTTCTCTAGTCACCATCACCAAGTTACTGGAACTTCGTGATGAACTATAATATGCAAGGGATGAAGAAAACGATTCCCAAGCTCTTCGTGATGCTAAAATCAACGAAGGTAGAATTCAAGAAAATGCATCAAGTGTTGATGGTTAACAAGACCACTAGTTTCAAGAAAAAGGGGTAAAGGAAAAGAAATGGAACTTCAAAGAATGTCAAGCAAGTTGCCACTCCCGTGAAGAAACCCAAAGCTAGACCTAAGCCTGAAACTGAGTGCTTCTACTGCAAAGGGAATGCTCACTGGAAGCAGAACTACCCCAAATACTTGGCGGATAAGAAAGATGGCAAAGTGAACAAAGGTATATTTGATATACAGATTATTGATGTGTACTTTACTAGTGTTCATAATAGCCCTTGGGTATATGATATTGGTTCAGTTGCTATGATTAGTAACTTGAAATATGAGTTACAAAATGAACAAAAACTAGTTGAGGGCTAGGTGACGATGTGTGTTGGAAGTGATTCCAAGGTTGATAAGATCACCATCGCACACTCCCTTTACCTTCGGGATTAGTGTTGAACCTAAAATAAATATTATTTGGTGTTTGCATTGAGCATAAATATGATTGGATCATGTTTATTGCAATATGGTTATTCATTTAAGTCAAAGAATAATTGTTGTTCTATTTACATGAATAAAACCTTCTATGGTCATGCACTCAATATAAATGGTTTATTGAATCTCGATCATAGTGATACACATATTCATAATATTGAAGCCAAAAGATGCAAAGTTAATAATGATAGTGCAACTTATATGTGGCACTGCCGTTTAGGTCATATTGGTGTAAAGCGCATGAAGAAACTCCATGCTGATGGGCTTTTGGAATCACTTGATTATGAATCATTTGATGCTCGCGAACCATGCCTCATGGGCAAGATGACTAAGACTCTGTTATCCGGAACAATAGAGCAAGCAACTGGCTTATTGGAAATAATACATACTGATGTATGCGATCCGATGAGTGTTGAGGCTCGCGGCGGGTATCGTTATTTTCTGACATTCACAGATGATTTGAGAAGATATGGGTATATCTACTTGATGAAACATAAGTCTGAAACATTTGAAAAGTTCAAAGAATTTCAGAGTGAAGTGAAAAATTATCGTAACAAGAAAACAAAGTTTCTACGATCTGATCATGGAGACAAATATTTGAGTTACGAGTTTGGTCTTCATTTGAAACGATGTGGAATAGTTTCGCAACTCACGCCAACACCACAGCGTAATGGTGTGTCCGAACGTCTTAACCGTACTTTATTAGATATGGTGCGATCTATGATGTCTCTTACCGATTTATCACTATCGTTTTGGGGTTATGCATTAGAGACAACTGCATTCACATTAAATAGGGCACCATCTAAATCCGTTGAGACGACACCATATGAACTGTGGTTTAGCAAGAAACCTAAGTTGTTGTTTCATAAAGTTTGGGGCTATGATGCTTATGTGAAAAAGTTTTAACCTGATAAGCTCGAACGCAAATCAGAGAAATGCGTCTTCATAGGATACCCAAAGAAAACTGTTGGGTACACCTTCTATCACAGATCCGAAGGTAAGATATTCATTGCTAAAAATGGATCCTTTCTAGAGAGGAAGTTTCTCTCAAAAGAAGTGAGTGGGAGGAATGTAGAACTTGATGAGGTAATTGTACCTTCTCCCGAATTGGAAAGTAGTTCATCACAGAAATCAGTTATAGTGATTCCTATGCCAATTAGTGAGGAAGCTAATGATGATGATCATGAAACTTCAGATCAAGTTACTACCGAACCTTGTAGGTCAACCAGAGTATGGTCCGCACCAAAGTGGCCCGGTAATCCTTTCTGGATGTCATGTTACTAGACCATGACGAACCTACGAACTATGAGGAAGCGATGATGAGCCCAGATTCCGCAAAATGGATTGAGGCCATGAAATCTGAGATGGGATCCATGTATGATAACAAAGTGTGGACTTTGGTTGACTTGCCCAATGATCGGCAAGCCATTGATAATAAATGTATCTTCAAGAGGAAGACGGACGCTGATAGTAGTATTACTATATACAAAGCTCGAATTGTCGCAAAAGGTTTTCGACAAGTTCAAGATGTTGACTACGATGAGATTTTCTCACTTGTAGCGATGCTTAAGTCTGTCCGAATCATGTTAGCAATTGCCACATTTTATGAAATCTGGCAAGTAGATGCCAAAACTGTATTCCTTAATGGATTTCTTAAAAAAGAGTTGTATATGATGCAACAAGAAGGTTTTGTCAATCCTAAAGGTGCTAACAAAGTGTGCAAGCTCCAGCGATCCATCTATGGACTGGTGCAAGCATGTCAGAGTTGAAATATATGCTTTGACAAAGTGATCAAAGCATATGGTTTTATACAGACTTGCGGTGAAGCCTGTATTTACAAGAAAGTGAGTGGGAGCACTACAACCTTTCTGATAAGTATATGTGAATGACATATTATTGATCGGAAATGATGTAGAATTTTTTTGAAAAGCATAAAGGAGTGTTTGAAAGGAGTTTTTCAAAGAAAGACCTTGGTGAAGCTACTTGCATATTGAGCATCAAGATCGATAAAGGTAGATCAAGACGCTTGATATATTTTTCAATGAGTACATACCTTGACAAGATTTTGAAGTAATTCAAAATGGAACAGTCAAAGAAGGAGTTCTTGCCTGTGTTACAAGGTGTGAAGTTGAGTAAGACTCAAAACCTGACCACGACAGAAAATAGAAAAAGAATGAAAGTCATTCCGTATGCCTCAGTCATAGGTTCTATAAGTATGCTATGCTGTGTACCAAACCTATTGTGTACCTTGCCATGAGTTTGGCAAGGGGGTACAATATTGATCTAGGAGTGGATCACTTGACAGCGGTCAAAATTATCCTTAAAAGACTAATGAGATATTTCTCAGTTATGGAGGTGATAAAGAGTTCGTCGTAAAGAGTTACGCCGATGCAAGCTTTTACACCGATCTAGATGACTCTAAGTCTCAATCTAGATACATATTGAAAGTGGGAGCGATTAACTAGAGTAGCTCCGTGCAAAGCATTCTAGACATAGAAAATTTGCAAAATACATACGACTCTGAATGTGGCAGACCCGTTGGCTAAACTTCTCTCTCAAGCAAAACATGATCACTCTTTCGGTGTTAATCACATAGCGATATGAACTAGATGATTGACTCTAGTAAAACCTTTGGGTATTAGTCACATAGAGATGTGAACTAATCACATAAAGATGTGAACTATTGGTGCTAAATCACATGACGATGTGAACTAAATTATTGCCTCTAGTGCAAGTAGGAGACTGAAGGAAATATGCCCTAGAGGCAATAATAAAGTTGTTATTTACTTATATCATGATAAATGTTTATTATTCATGCTAGAATTATATTAAACGGAAACTTGATACATGTGTG
This sequence comes from Triticum aestivum, assembly GCF_018294505.1. NCBI lineage: Eukaryota > Viridiplantae > Streptophyta > Magnoliopsida > Poales > Poaceae > Triticum > Triticum aestivum. Next base: position 37,043,133 of record NC_057809.1, read on the forward strand.
AATACATAGACAAACAGAGTGTCCCTAGTATGCCTCTACTTGACTAGCTCGTTAATCAAAGATGGTTAAGTTTCCTAGCCATAGACATGTGTTGTCATTTTATGCACGGGATCACATCATTAGAAAATGATGTGATGGACAAGACCCATCCGTTTACTTAGCACTATGATCGTTTAGTTTGTTGCTATTGCTTTCTTCATGACTTATACATGTTCCTATGACTATGAGATTATGCAAATCCCGAATACCGGAGGAACACTTAGTGTGCTATCAAACGTCACAACGTAACTGAGTGATTATAAAGATGCTCTATAGGTGTCTCCGATGGTGTTTGTTGAGTTGGCATAGATCGAGATTAGGATTTGTCACTCCGATTGTCGGAGAGGTATCTCTGGGCCCTCTCGGTAATGCTCATCACTATAAGCCTTGCAAGCAATGTGACTAAAGAGTTAGTTACGGGATGATGCATTACGGAACGAGTAAAGAGACTTGTAGGTAATGAGATTGAACTAGGTATGAGGATACCGACGATCGAATCTCGGGCAAGTAACATACCGATGACAAAGGGAACAACATATGTTATTATGCGGTTTGACCGATAAAGATTTCGTAGAATATGTAGGATCCAATATGAGCATCCAGGTTCCGCTATTAGTTATTGACCAGAGATGTGTCTCGGTCATGTCTACATAGTTCTCAAACCCGTAGGGTCTGCATGCTTAACGTTTGATGACGATTTGTATTATGAGTTATGTCATTTGATGACCGAAGTTTGTTCGGAGTCCCGGATGAGATCACGGACATGACAAGGAGTCTCGAAATGGTCGAGACATATAGATCGATATATTGAAAGGCTATATTCGAACATCGGAAAGGTTCTGAGTGGTTCGGGTATTTTTCAGAGTACCAGAGAGTTACGGGAATTCGCCGGGGGAAGTATTGGGCCTTCATGGGCCTTAGTGGAAAGGAGAGAAGGGCCACAAGGGGAGGCCACATGCCCCCCCCCCCCATGGGCTGGTCCGAATTGGACTAGGGAGGGGGTGGCGCCCCCTCTTTCCTTCTCCCTCTCCTTTCCTTCCTTTTTCTCCTAGTTGTACTTGGAAAGGGGGAAACCTACTCCTACTAGGAGTAGGAATCCCCCTTTGGGCGCGTCCCTTGTGGCCGACCCTCCTCCTCCCCTCCTTTATATAAGGGGGAGGGGGCACCCCATAGACACACAAGTTGATCTTTAGTCGTGTGCACTGCCCCCCTCCACAGTTTTTCACCTCGGTCATATTGCCTTAGTGCTTAGGCGAAGCCCTGCGTCGGTAACTTCATCATCATCGTCGCCACGCCGTCGTGCTGAAGGAACTCTCCCTCGCCCTCAACTGGATCAAGAGATCGAGGGACGTCATCAATCTGAACGTGTGCAGAACTCGGAGGTGCCGTACGTTCGGTGCTTGATCGGTCGAAACGAGAAGAAGTTCGACTACATCAACCGCGTTGTCAAACGCTTCCGATTTCGGTTTATGAGGGTACGTAGACACACTCTCCCCTCTCGTTGCTATGCATCTCATAGATAGATCTTGCGTGATCGTCGGAATTTTTTTGAAATACTGCGTTCCCCAACATTTTTTCCCTTGATACCAATACCATCATATGAGATGAAAAGAAAGCATGCTATTTTTTGTCCTTGATACCAATACCATGATATGAGATGAAAAGAACGCATGCTATTTTTTCCCTTGATACCGCTATCATCATGAGATGAAAAGAAAGCATGCTGGTTTCTTATTGTTCCTTATACACAGTAACCAGGGACAAACGGGGAGGGGCAATTTGGTGCCCAGGCTCAGCTGAACCTGAAATCCAGAGCGTTGATTGATGCATAGGGATGCTGGAAAATTGTCCTGCAGTGTCAGAGGAGATGCGTTGGAAAAACAGATACAACCTGTATACCCAAGTGAAACAGTGCAGTACGATGGGGCCTGTTCGTAGCTTGGCACTGCGATGATGACGTGCACGTGGGTCAATCGGAGACGGCTTCGTTCTGAGACGTGGAACAGACCGTCTGTCAAATGGTGAGCCCGGTCCAGAGTGTTTTTCTAGACGTTAAAGAATACCCAAGCTGACTTGCACGTACCCTGGCATCAGGAGAGTATTAGCGCAAATCACATCAGGAAAACCAGAAATTTAACAGCGAGATGTTCATCTGTAAGCATGCCTTAGAGCATCCATTGTCGATGCATGCCTACTAGCCTATTCTTGCTCGCAGAGAGTAAACGAAATAAAAATAGTGTCACCCTAATCAAATTGCACTAAGAAGATGAATCGTACATCACCAGTACATTACTACCACGACTACAGACGAGAATTTTGCATGCAACTACAGCTGATCCATATAACCCAGCGCGTACACAGCACAATTAGTTGGCCTGTCATCTTAATTTATCGTCTTACCATCCGATGCATGGCCCGTAGATCAAAGAACAAATGGCAATACTCTAAGCACCTAGGTAAACAAGTCAAACTATACGGTCTGTCAGCTGCATGATCGGAGTTTTGCTCCCAAGCTGAAAACACACACAGACAATTAGCTTGTCCATATGAGGCAACCAAATTGTAAAAGAATGATTACTACTATTGCTACAGTAATACTCCTAAAGGGGGACTGATTAGTAAACCATGAGTAAAATGATTGTAGAGTAACATACTATGTGGTCTTAGCTCACGGAAGACCGAACTCTGCCTGTATTGAGTAGGCGCACGAAGCCTTGTTGTGATAGTGCCCCGGCCCCCGCGTCGCTCCGCTTGGGGCGACTCGGGAGGCGGCGAAACCCTAGCCGCCAGCCCTCCTTCCCCTCCTCCTCCCCCCCCCCTCGCCGCCGCCTGAGGAGGCCTCCGGCGATCTCCGCGTGGCCACCAAGGACGACGGCGGTGAGGATCTGGCTGCTCCCGCGCGGAGGGCTTCGGGCGCCGAGGCGGCGGCCTCGGGTGGTGAGGCGGCGGCGTCTTCTACAGCGAGCGGCATCGCAGGTGTTGCCCATGTGTCTCCTCGGCCGCGTGGGCGGCAAGGGACGGCGGGAGCTGTCGCCGGGCGTAGCGGGTGGTCGTCCTCTTGGCTCGCGTCCGGATCTGAAGGTGGACTCCCTCCCCCCGCAGCGCTGCTGCACACCGGATCTGGTCGTCGGAGGCCTCAGGTCGAGGGCGTCGGTGATGGTGGACTGCCAGGAGTCGCGAACTTGGACCGGGAGAAATCCTTGCCTGGTTCTCTGGCCACGGCGGCGGCGACACCGGCCGGTGCCATTCCCCTCCACAAAGGCGTCGTCGAGGTTCGGTTCCTCTCCCTTCCGCCTCTTTCCCGGGAGAAATCCCTTGTCTTGCTTACACTGGACGGCAACGACGTGGCGTGCGTCGCCTCCTTCTTGAAGGTGCTTGTAAGTGCATCTAGTGCCACCCCTAGTTGGTTTTGGAGTATTGCCGACAAACCTAGTTGAGGGACTAATGTGTTTGTGAGAATTGCAGGATAACACAGGTAGAAGTCCCTCATTGATTCGGTTTTCCCACCAGAGATGACCCCTAAAAATGTATGAAGACATTGATGTCAAAGATGGTATATGAAGATATTCACATTGAAGACTATGACAAGAGAAGACACCGCATGAAGCCTATGGAGCTCGAAGACTTAGATCTTTCGCATTTCTTTTTTCTTCTGTGTTGAGTCATAGGAACCACCGTACTGTTAAGTGGGGTCCAAAAGAACCAGTCAGAATGACTGAGGTGATGCTTAAACAAAAACCTATGTCTTCGAGTGAAGACTATGAGAGCAAATCTTGTCCAGAGTCGGACAAGTCAGCTTTGCTTGTAGCCCAAGTAAAGTTGCCGTGTGAGTTTGAAATCTGACCGTTGGAACACGTGTCAGTTCCTTAGTGACCCAGGGTCATTTCGGACAAATCAGGTCGGGTTACCAAGTGGCTATAAATAGCCCACCCCCTACAACCATAAACGGTTGGCTGCTCAAATTCAAAGTACGGCTTTTGTCGTTTGAGAGCAACCCACCTCGAAGCCTTTGAGAGAGAATTCCTTGCGAGGATAAAGCCCTAACCACCTAGAGCCAAAGAGAATTAGGCATCACTTAAGTCTTCTGGTCTGAGTGATCTGAAGACTTATTACACTTGAGGACTGTGCATCCTCCAGCCGGTTAGGCGCCGCGTTCTGAGCATCCAAGAGACATTGTGGATTGTCGGTGAACGAAGTCTGTGAAGGTTTGGGAGTCTACCTTGAAGACTTACCAGAGTGATTGGGTGAGGTCTGTGTGACCTTAGCTCAAGGGGAATACGGTGAGGACTGGGTGTCCTGAGCTGCGTGTTTAGGACTGGGTGTCCGGGACTGTGTGTCCTTTGGTTTAAATACCTAGCCGCCCTAACCAGACATACAGTTGTCACAGCAACTGGAACTGGTCCAACAAATCTTTGTCTTCAACGAGTCACTGGTTTCATCCTTCCCTTATCTTTACTTACTGTTACTCTGTGTGAAGTCATTATATGTTTACTCTATCTTTTGTCTTCACTGAGTGATTGTGTGATCTGTTTGGCTTCTTAATATCTTCCTGCCTGATCCTTACTACCTAGCTTCTATTAGTCATTGTCCTTTCACTTCATTGAATACTTGACTATGGTTTATCTAGTGTAGTCTAACTTCCACTGCATGGTAATAGGTTTATTTCTATCGTTTGTCTTCGAAACTTCCATGTTTTGAAGACTTTCATAAAAATCGCCTATTCACCCCCCCTCTAGTTGATATAACGCACTTTCAGTGCTGTCTTGGGCAAGGTGGGAGTGTGCAGTGGGGCATCGTGGTGGCTGCGTCTTCGGCGAGGGAGATGGAACATGGTGCTTTGTTTCTGAATTAGTGCAGCTCGACATTCCTTGTTTTGTTCAGTTGCAGGTCAGCTTCTGCTTGTCTGGCGTCATTGCCTTGGGCAGGGAGGGGATAGGGGTCCTCTCTAGCAACTGCTCGACGCAATGACACGAACATGGCTGATTTCTCCGGGCCTGAGCTAATTCCAATTGTGGTGCTCCATCTCTTTTCGCTGTTTGTTTGTTCAGTGACAGCTCCTTTGTGCAGTTTTTCCTCTTCGTGCTTGTATCAGTGAGCCTCGGTGTGGATATCCTTGGTTTCCTTCATGCAGCGACAGATCGGGCTGAGTATCTCCCTTGGTGGCCGGAACCGTGTCCGTTCTTTGCTCTAGGGTGAGCAATTCCATCTTCCGGCGGTTCGGCGCCTTTCGAGCCAAGGCGAGGGGCAGGGGTCCCCTCCGGATTTGGAGAACAACGACATGTTTTCGGTGTCCACCTTCCTGGGTTGATGAGGGCGCGGTCCTTTGTCGTTGGGCACTGGCGCTGTTTGATGTTCCTCTCTGTTCGCTCTTCTGGGTCAAGTTCACTTGGAGGGCTCCGTCGACTACAAGCTAGAGCTTATTTAGGATTTTTGTGTAGGGCTTGTAGTCTTTGGTGCTTGTAAGCTGCTGGGTAACACTCTATATCGGCTGTACCTTTTCCTTTATGTTCCGTGTTGGTTGTATTGGTGGCCTTGTGTAATCCCTGGCCGGTTGATGGCTTTGTTAATTCAAAGCCGGGCTTCTCTGGAGCCTTCGTTTCAAAAAAAAAAGCTCATGGAAGACCCTGAGTGAAATGATTGAAGATTAGAGTAATGCGGTTGGGATGTGTGCTTAGTGCTGACTGCTCTCTCCAGGGAAGCCTTTACCGCATCAACAATGGTGCTACTTAAGCCTCTCAAGGGACTATGAGTCTCAAGTTGAATGTTAAGAGGCCGCAAAGGTTTTCGATCCGGAAATCAAAAGCACCAGGACTGCCAAGAGACACAAGTTGAGCGCTGAAATGTAAACACTCCAGTTTTTCTAGCTGGGGCCACCTTGCTTCAAACATGAGATCCATCCCATGACCCCTTGTGCCATAATGGAACAATAACTGAGCCGTGCAGCAAATAGCTGTTCCGGCTCTACCTTGCCAGCGGTCGTCGCAGTTAATGCGCCCAGGAACTGGCTATATTTGCTACAATACGCGTGTTATACCTGACAGAAATACAAGGATCAGCACACATACACATGCTAGTCGGCGGTGATGATTTCAGGATCAGCTGAGCCCGAGCTCATAATCGAATATCCTGGGACAAATATACTATTCTTCAAACCAACTCAACAAAAATCAGAAAGAAAAAACACATAATCAGAGCTCACTGATCAAAGTATCAAATCTAAAATTTATTCAATAAAGCCAATGTGCTTTTAACCGCATAAATCTAATTTAAATGACAGAAATAACACTAAAAAGTAAAAAACTAATGTATGACTATTTTTTTGAGAATCAGCCAAGAGCTTCATTAATCCAGTACAGGATTACAATCCTTCTCATTACAGCGTCGGATACCATTCTGGCACCTGGCTATCACAGGCACACTCCGGATTAGTACAAGAAGCCAGCTTAGCTAATTTGCGGGCAACTTCATTTGCTTCCCTTTTAACACGACGAACATCAAAGTAGTTACATCTTTCTGTTAGCTCCTGGATTTGTTTATTAACTTGGTAAGTATTCTAGATCGCTGATGCTTCATCCTCCAAAGTGAAGTGAACTCCATCGAAGTTATTTCCAATATGGCTTGCTTTATGCTCCAGGTTTTCATCAGTTGTGCTCCATCTCTGCAAGTAAGTGCCTCGGCTGTCAATATATCAGGAACAATTCATGCCATATGCTACTTGTTGCAACTATATGCCCTTGGTCGTCTCTTATGATAACTCCAGATGCTCCATCCATATCATCTGCATTATAAGATGCATCAACATTAACTTTATAACATCCTTGATGCGGTCGTTGCCAATGAACTTGTGATTTCTACTTTATTACATGATCTGGTTGCTCTATCAGTTTGAATAAGATCTGCAGTAGTGTCATATGCCCATCTACATGCTTGAGTTAATTTGGTTGATGATTCACCATGTAAGCGAGCATTACGAGCATTCGACACCGACCACATACCACATAAGACGTAGCTGGCCTTTTCATCATCACAAATGGATGTAACCAAGATATCTATAGCCTGGGTTAAATGATGTAACTGGGGAATCTTTAACAGAGCATGATATATAGATAGTATCATTAGTCGATCCACATTCAACACAAATACTTTGCAACTCTATATGTCTTATGTAGAATAGCTCACACGGGAATGAAACCTTTAATAACTCTCCACCAGAAATTGCGTACCTTTGGAGGACTGAGAGCTTCCTTTTAAGATAGCTTGCCAAACATGTGAGATATTCGTCTTCTTCTTTGCTTTCATAAAATCCATGTTATGGAAGTATTTCCAAGCCAACACTCTAGCACACAATGAGTTTGGGTTTGTTATAAAAGCCTCCATCCTTGCTTACCCAACATGGCTAGATTGAACAGGTGCAACCCCCTAAATCCCATAGCTCCAGCTTTCTTTGGTTGTGCTAACTCCTCCCATTTTCTCCAATGCATTCTCTACTTATCCCCATCACCTCCCCACCAAAAATTTGCCATTGACGGGGTCCTCTTGTTGCAAGTAGTTTTTGAGAGGCTAAAACAACTCATATGTGGGTATTGCTCGCATGTCCGCTTTAGTAAGAACTTCACGACCTGTAGAATTTAACATTTTCTCTGACCATCCACCTGCTAAGTTACTCAATCTTGTAATTAGCTTTCCAAAGGCCCATGTTGTTCTTCTTCCTAGGGTTGTAGGTAGTCCCAAGTATTTCTCCTCTAGAGCTTCTATTTCTATTTTTATAATTCTCTCCATCTCTTCTTTCGTCTCTTCATGAAGAAGATTGCTGATTTTTCTTTGTTAACCAGTTGACCCAATCCCTTGCTGTAGGCTTCGAGTACTTCCTGAAGTCTTTCTGCTCTTTGAAGCCTGAGTGAAGATAATACAGTCATCAATAAAAAATAAGTGAGATATCCATGGAGTATGGATACACATTTTAATTCCTTTACTAAGATATTGTGCCCCTTTGAATTTTAGTAAGTTTGTTGGACCTTCTGCACAAATCAGGAACATGTAAGGAGAAATGGGAGCCCCTTGCCTTAATCCTCTTGTTGGTCTAAAGGGTTTCAGTAAACGACCATTCACCTTAACCAAGAAGCTTACAGTTTCAACATACTTACTTATCAAGTTAATCCAATAATCATGAAAGCCCAATTTTTGTATAATCCTCTTTAGGTAAGTCCATTCAACAGTATCATATGCTTTAGTCATATCTAATTTAATGGCACTTGCTCCACTTTTTCCTTTCTTATTTCTAATGTAATGAATGCATTCATAAGCTGTAATAACATTATCAATAATTAACGCGAAGGCACAAAAGCACTTTGTTCCTCTGAAACGATTTCATCCAAGGTTAATCTAAGCCTATCTGCCAAGACTTCTGAACAAATTTTATATAAAACATTACATAAAGCTATTTGCCGGTTTTGAGAAAATTTTGGGGATGATTCACCTTTGGAACAAGCACCATAATTGTTTTGTTTAGGCCCTCCGGCTTGTCACCATTTTGCAAGAACTTCAAAACTGCATTGCAAACATCAATCTTTATCAGTTCCCAATGGTTTTGAAAAAATCCTGCTGTAAAACCATCTGGGCCTGGAGATTTATTTGGTTTCATCCTAAATAGTGCCTTCTCAACTTCTTCTAAAGTAAACGGTTTACACAAGTGCTTATTCATATCCTTTGTTACTTTCGGTAGCATGTATTTTATCACTTTATCTGGTTTCAGGTTCTCCTGAGCAGAAAACAATTCGCAGAAAAAGTTAATAGCTATGTCTTCAATTTCTCCCTGTTGATAACATATCCTTCCATCCTCTCGTTGTGGAGAAATTATTCTGCTTTGTCTTGCTCTTTCTCTGCATTTTGAGTGAAAAAAGGCCGTGTTACGATCTCCTTCCGCTAGCCATTGTACTCTTGATCTCTGGCGTATCATAATTTCTACTCTACCCATTAACTCCAAAATTTGGTTAAAAACTGTTTTCTTGTTTTGTTAGTCCTCTTCTCCTGTTCATCTCCCTCACTTCATCCAATTGCTTCCTCAAATCCTTTAACCGACCACGAACAAAGCCAAAGGACTCATAGCTCCACTTCTTTATGTTTTCCTGCATGGTAGATAATGATCTCAGAATATTTCCAAGTCCATCTCCATCACAGGACCAAGTGTTCTATTTGAACAAAAGAAAATGGAAGCAAAAAAATTATATTGATCTGCACATGTAGACTTGTTTGAAAAGCAGCTTAGCTAATCAAGGAAGATCCATTTATTGCTTCCATTTTTCTGTTCTCAAACATGCCAGGTGGAAACAAATATACAACTAGAAAGTTCCACAGATTCCTTGCAGAAAAATACTCAGTCAATGCCTAAGAAACCTACGCTGCATGACAGGCTGCTCAACAAAGGTCAAATATAGCTGAAAGCCGATTGTGGTACTTGAAAATCAGAGGGAACGCCTCTCATTGGTGGCCGGTGCTTGATAAACTTACACTGCAGGATAGGCCCGCCAACAAAGTAGGCCAATATTGTTGAAAACCAACTGAAGCAGAACACTGAACGTGAAAAGTACAGAGAATAACCCACTGATATTCTCAATGCATTGGCTGACTGGTATGATCTCACATTCTCTTCGCTCCAATACATATCTTGATGCGTTCATTAATCTCAAAAGAATGATAAATACGATGGTTTGGAACAGTATAGTGGACAGTTACCCTCTTGCATCATTGAACACCATCAAAGCCCAGAATTGCATCAGTAGACACAACAATGTGCTACATATAGGATGGACACCAGGCCTAAGGTGCCAGTTATGTACAAAGACTTGTAGCGCAGCTGAAAGCAAGAATCTGATCTAAGTTGTGTAACTTTACCAAATCAATTTTTTAATCAACAGTTTTGCTGCCAAATTATACAAGTAGTTTTGTGATTGGACATAGTTTTACATATGCAAGCACTGAATAGTAGAGAAATGTGGTAAGACTAAATCATGCCATCTACATTGGTTTACTTCTAAAGATTAAGGGCAGTTGTAAATGATACAACCAGTTCATTTGTTAATCATGCTGCAGAGGCAGATAGATTAATTTTATAATATTGAAGCGTTTCCCAGCAAAAGTATTGTCAACTATACATTATTTAGGAATCAACCTTTGGAGAATAGAGGGAAATAAATCAAAAGGCAAAAAAATGAACATACACCAAATAGAAATATACTCCCTCGGTCCCTCCATTCCAAAATATAACATGTTCTCCTCATTTCAGTCCATATGTAGAGATGTTTTAGTGTGTTTGTTCACTCATTTCAATCCGTATGTAGTCCATATTAAATCATCCAATATGTCTTATCATTCGGAACAGACAAGATATTTTCTAAGCATAATCTTAATATTAAACATTGAGCTGCAATATTAGTACCGAGTGACATATGATGGAGCAAAAAAGGCGACCAACTGATCAGCTAAAAAAGGATCACACTAGATAAAATTCATCATGAAAGCATATCACGGCAATGCAGGATAATTCTTTTGTTTTTTGGTTCTCAGGGTGCAAGTTTCAGCAACAAATCAGCGCACCCATAGATCCAATTTCCATTATCTTAAATAGAAGTGGGAAACACAAATGTATCCTGGACATGTTATCTTAAGAAATTGTAGGCAATGCTTTCTTCTCTACCGAATGAGTCATCAATTCATCAAGGTTCAGGAATCCATGCAACCAACATCTAATTAGGCAATGAACAACCAGAATTTACTAGCTTACTACGTAGAGTGAGAGTTTTGTTGCGCCTTACGCAGTTACCAATTCTCATAGCTGGTTGTTTGTTCATGTAAATCTGAAATTAGCTGGCACTTCCCCTCTGCAAGCAGCATCATAGTCTTCAGCAAGGTTCGGTGCAGCTTCCTTGTGAGGGCATATGAACGCCTCCACAAATACCATCTCGGACACCCTGACAATTGTCCAGTAGGTCCAGTGGTGATATAGCAATCCATTTGCCTCAAGAAACTTTATAACATAGTACCGTGGCCTGACTCGGCCCTCCAGGCTAAGGCAGAGCATTACCGGGTGATGAGCAAGGTACGCCGGTTCCAACCCCATCTCAGATATAAGAAACTCCTACTTGCTCTGCAGTGTTTGATTGGATTTGGTCAGCATCAGTGGGGCCTTACAAAGAGCAATGCCCACCTCAACATCCGACCACCTGGAGTGAATAGCAAAAAACTACCACATTACGGGCTATCGTTCCAAAAAACTACCGCTTTTTTTAATTTTCCAAAAAATTACCACAAAAGTGGTGGGCTGTTCCAAAAAACCCAAGTGGCCGAACAGTTACATTTTAAGTGGGGTTATGACATGTGGGGCCCGCCCGTCAAGGTTTTGTCGGCCAAAGGGCTCACGACGCGCGGGTGACGGCCGTTAGGGCGCACGAGCCATCCTGACCAGGTCAAGACGGATCCGGCCCTCACTCTGTCTCCCTCACTCTCACTCTCCACTCCCCTCGCTCTATTTCCCGTGGCCGAGCTCGCCATCATCGCCGACCACCTCCGTTCCTCATCGCTGGCCAGGATGCCTTCTTGGAATGATGGGGATGAGAGCTCCTACAATGACGGCATGGGGGGCAACCTGATGGACATGGAGTACTTTGTAAGCCTCTTCCTCCTCTCTGTCATTATCTAGGGTTAGAGTTGAATCGATTTGGGCCAGCTGGGTTGATGAGCTGCATATTGGTATGGATGGATTCGTTTGGTTTGGTTAACTGTTAGTTTTGGTCTAGGGTATGGATGGCACCGTGATGTCTGATCTGATCTACCTTGTACATCTGACCTTGAGCAAGGCAAAGCTTGACTCAAGTGGAACTATTTGATGCATTGGTTCTAATCTACCTTGTACTGCATGTAGGACACACCTGACACCATCCCCGAGCCACTATGGTGTGGTGCTCCCATGGAGGAAGTTGCCAAGTGCACTCTGCACCAGATGAAGCCTAGGAAGTGTGTTGCTTTTGAAGGTGCTAACACTGGGAGGAGGTTCTATGGATGCCTTGTTCAAGTGAGTAATTTAGTATGCTGGGTGGATTTAGTTATGCCTAGTGGATTCAGTTATGCTGGTTGCATTCAGTTAATGTGTAGGTGTTTTTTAGTTTGCAGAAAGTAAGTGATTGAATTATGCTAAGTGTTGGTTTTTGTTTGCATAGAATAAGTGTATTGAATGGATATATGAAGTCAGTCATGGTGGATGGATATATTGATTGATTTTTGTTAGGTTGTATTGATTTGCACATATTTTTGAATTTGTACATTAACTCTATTTGAACTGAATTTAGTACTGAATTTATGGTTACATCTCCTCCTTGTATAGCAATACCCTTTTTGAATTGAGGTTAGAACTGAATTTATGCATTTTTTGAAGTATGTGTTGTCTGATCAAACTACAGGGAGGTGTGAATTATGGTGTAGTTCAGTGGGTTGATCCTGTCTGGCCTGATGTACTTAAGAACTGCCTCATCAAGCTGTGGGAAATGTTCCATGAGCAAAACCTTGGAAGGATTCAAGACAAGCATACATATGAGGATGAGGTTACCAAGTCGAAGAAGGACTATGATCATCTCTGCACTGAGTATCATAAAATGGTTCATGATGTTAGCAAGATGTTTGACTGGCAGGATGGTGTTGTCAAGATTGACTACCAAAAAGCAATGGATGTTGAGATATATGAGAAGAAGAAGGAAGAGCCAGAGATGGAGATGAAGATGGAGAAGCTAAGGCTAGCAAAAGAACAGAAGTGTATCCTTCAGGCCCAGGCAGACATAATTCACAACACCAGTAAGGCTATGAAAGAGATAAAGGTGGACAGGGATCTTCTTGCACAAGAGAAGAAAGAGCTTGAGAAAGTAGTTGCTGATCTGCTGAATGCTGGCCATGGGAGCAAGGAAAATCTTGAGAAAATCAAGGCCATACTAGAGGCTTGAAGATTTGGACAATGGTGGTTAAGTAAGTAAGGTGGCCTACACATATAACATGCCTTGCAAGATGATGGTAGGAGTATATTTTGTGCAGCCCTATATGAACTGTTTAAGTTATGGTAACTGGAGTGGTGGTAGTCTTTGAGAACCTTTGCGAAGTCTGGCTTATGTTATTGTACTATTAAGAACCTATCTATCTTAAGTAATGCAGTGAAGAACTGTTTTATTTCTTTAGGTTGTTTTATTGAAACTAGCAATGATGTACTAGTTTATTTTTGGGCCTAAAACCATTATGTACACAATGTGGGCCTAGACTGGGCTGGTTTATTACTCCTGTGCCTACCTACCACCAACCATTAGTAGTCTATAAAGCCCATCCCTTGACAGAAACCGCAGTCAATCCGCCCCACCCATCTCCACCCCCAGCCGCCAAAGAAACCCTAGGATCCCAGGGAGAAATGGATCCTGGAGAGGTCATAGATGGATAAGAAGAGGTGCCTAGGGGAGCCAGGCGCAGAGATGCAAGAAGGAGGGTGAGAAGGCAACTTGCTGAGATGATCCTTGCAGCACGCAACCGCAAGGACATAGAGTACTTCATGGAGGCATTCCCCCTGGCTCGAACCCTAGTGATGATGATATCATCTACTAGGCAAGGAGGAGGGCAAATTTCCATCCTTTTCAGGTCACTAGGCAGAGGTGGACTAGGATTCTGTACCCATAATGATGTTGTTATGTTTCTGTGGTCCTAGACCTGTCTTTCTATCTATGTGATGTTTGAAGTTGGTGTACGAATAATGTTGAATGAGCTATGTATGTGATGAATCAAGTTGTCTATGATGCAATGTATGAAGTTGGTGAAAGAAAAATGTTGAATGATCTATCTATGTGATGAATCAATCTGTTTATGATGCAATTTATGAGCGAATCTTTTATCTATATTTGTATGTATGAATGATTTGATTTGGTGATCTTGATGTTTTAGGTCAGATATGCTATGGTTTGGTCTAGATGGCCAAATCTTGATGTTTTAGGTTTGATATATTAGGATTTGGTCCCTAGATGGCCAAATCTTGATGTTTTAGGATATATATGTTAGGGTTTGGCCCTGGATGGCCAAATTTAGGGTTGGTCGACAAGTTGCCCCCCAAAGTGACCAAATTTGGCCACTTTAGGGTTGGTCAATGAATTGCCCCCCAAAGTGACCAAATTTTGCCACTTTAGGGTTGGTCGACAAGTTGCCACCCAAAGTGACCAAATTTGGCCAATTTAGGGTTTGGTCGACAAGTTGCCACCCAAAGTGGCCTAATTTGGCCACTTTAGGGTTGGTCGACAAGTGGCCTCCCAAAGTGACAAAAATTGCCACTTTATGGTTGGTCAACAAGTAGCCACTTTTGGGTTTGGTCGACAAGTAGCCACCCAAAGTGGCCAAATTTGGCCACTTTAGGGTTGGTCGACAAGTTGCCCCACAAAGTGACCAAATTTTGCCGCTTTAGGGTTGGTCGACAAGTTGCCACCCAAAGTGACCAAATTTGGCCACTTTAGGGTTTGGTCGACAAGTTGCCACCCAAAGTGACCAAATTTGGCCACTTTAGGGTTGGTCGACAAGTTGCCCCCCCCCAGAGTTACCAAATTTGGCCACTTTAGGGTTGGTCGACAAGTGGCCTTCCAAAGTGACAAAATTGAGCCACTTTTTGGTTGGTCGACAAGTGGCCTCCCAAAGTGACAAAATTTTGCCACGTTAGGGTTTGGTCGACAAGTGGCCACCTAAAGTGACCAAAGTTGGCCACTTTAGGTTTTGGTCGACAAGTGGCCACTAAAAGTGACAAAGTGACCTAATCATATCAATCAATTATCAACAAAATAAATCAATTGATCTACATAACAATGATCAACATAACAGATAGAGCTTGACAGTAGATAACTTAATTGTTCCAAGCAGTTGAAACACACACCACATAACTTAATTGTTCCAAGCAGTTGAAACACAAACCACATAACTTAATTGTTCAAATCAAAACAAAGTTCACTGCAACTAACACAGATAGCAAGCATGCCTAACAAGCATAGTTCAAGGCATAAAGCAGAGTTAAGTGCAACATATTCAATGGTTGCCACTGGCTGTGAAATACAAAGCAAATTTGCTTGGGGCCTTCCTCTTCCTCTTAGAACCAACATCAGCTTGACCTGATGTTGATGCTGCCCTTGGAGCATTGAAACCTCTTGCAACTCTTTATCTGGTGTTCTTTGCTGGAGATGATGCACTTGACCTGGTGTTCTTGGCTGGTGCTGAAGCAGGTGCCGGGTTCTTTCTCTTTCTTGATCCATCTGTTGAGACTGTAGTACCAGATGTGGTTGCCCTTGTTGAAACTGTTGCTGGTTTTCTGCCCCTAACTGGTCCTGAAGCTGCATTTGCTGAAGCTGGAGCAGGACCTGAAGCTGGAGAAGGTGCTGAAGCTGGAGCAGGACCTGATGATGTGACCCTAGCTGGAGGTGGCCTGGGTGGTGTTGAAGTTGCTGGGTAGGATGCCCTTTTTTCCTACAATTAAAAACAAGTAGCAGCTCAAAAGATGGATGCATTAAAAACAAGTAGCAGAATTTTAAAGATGAATTGGCTTAGTTACCTGGTGATTGTTCTTCCTTGTCATAAACTTGGCCTTAAGCCTGTCTTGACATAGTGCCCACCTGTGGCCTTGCTTCCCATAGTTACTGCATGTTATTCTGCCCATCCTTGATGTATCCTTTGGAGCTGGCACTTCAAATTCACCCTTCCTCCTAGTTGTCTGCTTGTTGCCTTTCTTCTCCTTAAAAACGGGTGGTTCTATGTCAGGTGTGTTGGTGTTGGGCCAAAATTCAGGACCAGGGACAGGGTAGATGATGTGCTGGTATGCAGCCTTATACATTTGCTTCTTAAAGAATGGATGCACATAATCTTCTGGGTGTACTTTTATCTTCTGCATTGCAGATATTGCATGATGGCAAGGTGATCCAGTCATGTCCCATCTCCTGCAAGAGCAGCTCCCTTCGTCAAGCTTCACACAATATGTGTTCTCTCCACTAGTTACTTGCCAGATATTGGGACCAGTCATGTTTGCTTCACATTATTTAGCCCACTTCTTGCTCTCTTCAAGCTTCTCCATGTAATGTGGGGTTATTTCCCACCTACATCTCTCTGTTTTCTCTCTGATGCCCTAGTACTTAACCATTAGTTTGGTCCTCAACCCTTCAAACATGGTCTTAATTGGTTTGGACCTAACATCTAGAATCATTTTGTTGAAAACCTCACTAAGGTTGTTCACAACCAAGTCAGTCTTGCACACATGATCCATTGCATATCTAGCCCAACACTCCTTAGGGATGCCATTCAACCACATGTAGGATGGTTCACATGCTTCTTTCAAACCTATCATTCCTTCTTTGTGACCATGTTCAGTGAAAGAATAGCTAGCTTTGTCAACCCATTTCTTAAGTTCTTCTTCTCTAAAGCCAGCTGACTGGAAGTTGGCATATATGTGTCTAAGGCAATATCTTTGTGGGGATTGAGGAAATACTTCATTAATTGCTTTGAGAAGGCCCTGTTGTTTGATTACATAATCTAGTAATAAGATAACTATAGCAGCATGGCTATGTGCATAAGAATAATACAGAGTCAGAAAAAATACCTTCTGCCTGTCAGACATGATGGTGTAGTTCCCAAACTGGTTGCTGGTGCCAATGCAGACTCTAAGTTGGTTTAGAAACCAGGTCCAGCTAGGCCCATCCTCTTTTTCAACCACCCCAAAAGCAATTGGGAACACATTGTTGTTCCCATCTCTCCCAGTTGATGCCAATATCTACTGGCCTGTGGATAACTTGATGAAGAAAACATCAAGTCCTACATACACAGAGATAGTTAGGGCCAAATTGCATAACTTGCTTACATTTCAAACAGGATTACATCATTGAAATTTACCTATGAAAGGCCTACAACCAGCAATAAATCCATCTTTTGATGCCTGGAGGCAGTAGAACATGTACTTGAACCTGTGTGTGGGGGGTGGGTTCAAAGGATTCTCAAAAGTTGTCACTATGCACATGCTTCTAGGGTTTGCATCAAGCACACATTGTAGGTAGTCCCTCAACCTCAGATACTTCTTTCTATGATCACCTTGCACAACATCAACAACCATCAGTCTTGCCATATATGCCAACCTCCTAGGTACATGCACCCCAAACTTCTTCTTAGTATGTTTGAGAACTGTCTCTACATCAGCCTTTACATTTGATATAACTGTGTCCTCCACAACTTCTGCAACCCATTCTGCGGTAACCTTTGTACTCTCTCCACAAGCTCCACAACTATGATCCATGTGACACTTCTTGATTGTGAATGTATCTTCATGGGCTACTTTGGATGCGGTCATGAAAAATTCACATCCATTCTTCCTCTCTGGGCACCAAACAATAACCCTTGATGGTTCATTCCTATGGTACTAAAAGTTTCTCAAAGTCCTAACATGAAAATTTCTTAAAGCCTTTCTAAACTCATACACATTGGTGAAGCAAAGGTCCTTGCACAGCTGCTCATGTGCATCAGGTAGCTTTGGGTCATACCATTTCCTCTCTTTCTTCTTCTTCAATCTCCTCTTCCTTCGAGAAGGTAGTCTTGGAGCCTCTCCATCCGAGTCGGAAATGCCCACATCACCAGGGAAGCAATATTCATCAGCTTCAGGTACAAATTCTTGAAACTTTGGGATCTCTGGCTGACTGTGAGATCTAGAAGTAGGACATGGATTTGCTACTGCTCTTCTCACAGGCTTCAGTTTCTCAGGCCTGCCTTTTGCCACAACTCTCTCCTCTCCACTGTCAGCATCTTTCTCCTCCTACCAAAACTCTGAAACATCACTGTCACCTTCAAACTCTAGTCTGTCTTGTACACCATCTGTTTCTTCTTCATTTCAATATTTTCTTCACCTCTCTTCCAAGCCTGGTAAGACATCTTTATCCCTCTATAGTCACCCCTATCAATCTCAAAGTCCGAGGATGATTTGTCAATATCATCATCCTCTTCACCACCAGCCTATCCATCATCCTCTTCACCACCAGCCTGTCCATCATCTCCACTATGAGCTTCTCAAATGTTCAAGTTACAGCTCTGTTGTGTGTTCAAATTAACTTCTAGAGGGTGGACCACTCCATCTTGTGACAGACTTAACACAAAACCAGGACCCCCACTGGACTGCCTATTGGAATTTGTTCTTCACAAACATTGTGAGCCCTGTTAAATTCAACATCTTTATCTTCATTTGCCTTGGCCACAATGATATTCAACACTGTGAAATCAGAGTGGTCTATCATTTCTTCAACTGCATCTTGACTGTCCAGAAGCAATAAACCTTCCTCTCCAATCCCTTGTTCTTTTACCTAGTACATGTAGTCATCTAACCCATAGCCTTCAGTTTCAGTAAGAGCTATCAAGTTAAGAAAAGTGATGTATGAAACACAAAACCTCCTTTCCATGTTATCTCTGCCCTGGAAATGCAGCCTCACCTCCCAAATTTCATCATCCAGCCTACAAACCATAATATGTTAATTGAAAAGCCTAACTAAGTGTTTTTTGCTACAAAATTTAGTGCACACTAACTATAAAGTATAGTAAGGAATCTGAATCCAACAAATGCTTCTCTGAATCCACCATGCATTTCTACTAAATCTAACTAATCCTTCAGTGCTAAATGATACTGGTGCATCCAAAACATGCCACAGAGTGTTTCCTCAACTTTGATTCAGTGCATGTTCATGTTCTAAGATGAATCACAGCAGCATCAACCTAGGTTTGGTCAAAAAACTAACTAAATCATGCATTGTTTTTTGAATTGAACAAGCAGAAATGCAAAAACTATTGAATGAGCTCATCAAGAGAAGAAAACTAAACTTACTCCGCCCCTCCAAATGCAGAGGCCCAATGATGGGAGTTGGACGGACCCGCATGCACAGCGCCAGCAAGAGACCTCGCCGCTCTGTACTCAAGCGAGAACTGGCAATCCTCAGGCGACGGTGGTGCAGCCTATGGCGTAGGAGCCTGCGTCGGAGGTGCAGCCTATGGTGTCTGCTGCTGCAGCGGCGGTGGTGCCGGCTGGGTTGCGAAGCTACCGCTCCCCGGCAGTTTTCAACCTCGGAGTACTCTCCGCTTCCACCCCCTTCCATCTCCACCCGTTGAATGGCTGCCGTCCACTGGTTTCGCCACCGCCGACGCCATCAGCTAGGTCAGAGAGGGAGATGCGCGCGCGCGCAAGAGAGAGAGAGAGAGAGAGAGAGAGAGAGAGAGAGAGAGAGAGAGAGAGAGAGAGAGAGAGAGAGAGAGAGAATGAGACAGAGAGGGGGGAACAGAGGAACGGCCGGATCCATCTTGACCTGGTCGGGATGGCTCGTGCGCCCTAACAGTTGTCACCCGCGCGCCGTGAGCCCTGTGGCTGACAAAACCCTAACGGGCCAGCCCCACATGTCATAACCCCACTTAAAACGCAACCGTTCGGCTGCTTGGGTTTTTTGGAATAGCCCACCACTTTTGTGGTAGTTTTTTGGAAAATTAAAAAAATGCGGTAGTTTTTTGGAACGATAGCCCGTAATGTGGTAGTTTTTTGCTATTCACTCAACCACCTGAACGTGTTCCTTAAGTACTCCACTTTGGGCGGCGAGCTTCTCCTCAATGACGGATTGAACAGCATTAATAACATGCATGAACATCCCCAATCCACGGGGCACACCGAGATGTTCCGCGCACGCCACCATCACCTGGACGCGCTCCAGCTTGGTGCTGAGCAGCCATGGCACAACGAGGCAGACCTTAACAATATCGGAAGTGTCTAGCCCGCACTCCCGCAGTAACACTATATTGGGCTTGGCCATCTTCTCTGGATCTTTTGGGAGAAAGTAGGTGTTGCCCTTGAGCATCCGCAGAATGTTCTTGAAGGAGCCAAAGAGGCGGAGGTACTGTTGAGGAACGCAGTAATTTCAACAAAAAAATCTACGCACACGCAAGATCTATCTAGGTGATTCATAGCAACGAGAGGGGAGAGTGTTGTCTACGTACCCTTGTAGACCATAAGCGGAAGTGTTATGACAACACGGTTGATGTAGTCGTACGTCTTCACTATCCGACCGATCCTAGTACCGAAAGTACGACACCTCCACGATCTGCACACATTCAGCTCGGTGACGTCCCACGAACTCTCGATCCAGCTGAGTGTCGAGGGAGAGCTTCGTTAGCACGACGGCGTGATGACGGTGATGATGAAGCTACAGCGCAGGGCTTCGCCTAAGCACTACGAAGATATAACCAAGGTGGATTATGGTGGAGGGAGGCACCGCACACGGCTAAGACAATGATCAACTTGTGTGTCTATGGGGTGCCCCCTCCCATATATATAAAGGACTGGAGGAGGGGGAGGGTCGGCCCTCTATGGCGCGCCCTATGGGAGGAGAGAGGGAAGGAAAGGGGGGCCCACCCAATTCGCATTGGGCTAGGGGGGCGTGCCTCCCACCTTTCCCCTTCCTCTCCTCTATTGCACTAAGGCCCAATAAGGCCCATATACTCCCCGGGGTCCCGGTAACCTTCCGGTACTCCAGAAAATGCCCGAACTCATCCGGAACCATTCCGATGTCCAAACATAGGCTTAAAATATATTGATCTTTATGTCACGACCATTTCAGGACTCCTCGTCATGTCCGTGATCATATCCGGGAGTTCCAACTACCTTCGGTACATCAAAACACATAAACTCATAATACCGATCATCACCAAACGTTAAGTGTGCGGACCCTACGGGTTCGACAACTATGTAGACATGACCGAGACTCATCTCTGATCAATAACCAATAGTGGAACCTGGATGCTCATATTGGTTCCAACATATTCTACGAAGATCTTTATCAGTCAAACAGCACAACAAAATACATTGTTCCCTTTGTCATCGGTATGTTACTGAAGGAAATATGCCCTAGAGGCAATAATAAAGTTATTATTTATTTCCTTATATCATGATAAATGTTTATTATTCATGCTAGAATTGTATTAACCGGAAACATAATACATGTGTGAATACATAGACAAACTTAGTGTCACTAGTATGCCTCTACTTGACTAGCTCGTTAATCAAAGATGGTTATGTTTCCTAACCATGAACAAGGTTTGTTATTTGATTAACGAGGTCACATCATTAGTTGAATGATCTGATTGACATGACCCATTTCATTAGCTTAGCACCCGATCGTTTAGTATGTTGCTATTGCTTTCTTCATGACTTATACATGTTCCTATGACTATGAGATTATGCAACTCCCGTTTACCGGAGGAACACTTTGGGTGCTACCAAACGTCACAACGTAACTGGGTGATTATAAAGGAGTACTACAGGTGTCTCCAAAGGTAGATGTTGGGTTGGCGTATTTCGAGATTAGGATTTGTCACTCCGATTGTCGGAGAGGTATCTCTGGGCCCTCTCGGTAATGCACATCACATAAGCCTTGCAAGCATTGTGACTAATGAGTTAGTTGTGAGATGATGTATTACGGAACGAGTAAAGAGACTTGCCGGTAGCGAGATTGAACTAGGTATTGGATACCGACGATCGAATCTCGGGCAAGTAACATACCGATGACAAAGGGAACAACGTATGTTGTTATGCGGTCTGACCGATAAAGATCTTCGTAGAATATGTAGGAGCCAATATGGGCATCCAGGTCCTGCTATTGGTTATTGACCGGAGATGTGTCTCAGTCATGTCTACATTGTTCTCGAACCGTAGGGTCCCCACGCTTAACGTTATGATGACAGTTATTATGAGTTTATGCATTTTGATGTACCGAAGTTAGTTTGGAGTCCCGGATGTGATCACGGACATGACGAGGAGTCTCGAAATGGTCGAGACATAAAGATTGATATATTGGATGACTATATTCGGACACCGGAAGTGTTCCGGGTGATTTCGGAGAAAACTGGAGAGCCGGAGGGTTACCGGAACCCTACCGGGAGAAGTTATGGGCCTTATGGGCTTTAGTGGAGAGAGAGAAGGGCTGCCAGAGGTGGGCCGCGCGCCACCTCCTCCCTGGTCCGAATTGGACTAGGGGAGGGGGGCGGCGCCCCCCCTTTCCTTCTCCCACTCCACCTCTTTCCCCCTCCTAGTAGGAGTCCTACTCCTACTAGGAGGAGGACTCCTCCTTGGCGCGCCACACCTAGCCGGCCGGCCTCCTCCCCTTGCTCCTTTATATACGGGGGCAGGGGCACCCCAAGACACACAAGTTGATTCACGTGATCGTTCCTTAGCCGTGTGCGGTGCCCCCTGCCACCATATTCCACCTCGATCATATCGTTGTAGTGCTTAGGGGAAGCCCTGCATCGGTAGAACATCAAGATCGTCATCACGCCGTCGTGCTGACGGAACTCCTCCCCGAAGCTTTGCTGGATCGGAGCCCGGGGATCGTCATCGAGCTGTACGTGTGCTAAGAACTCGGAGGTGCCGGAGTAACGGTGCTTGGATCGGTCGGATCGGGAAGAAGACATACGACTACTTCCTCTATGTTGTGTCAACGCTTCCGTTGCGATCTACAAGGGTATGTAGATCAGACTCTCCCCCTCGTTGCAATGCATCACCATGATCTTGCGTGTGCGTAGGAAAATTTGAAATTACTACGTTCCCCAACAGTGGCATCCGAGCCTAGGTTTTATGGTTTGATGTTATATGCACGCGTAGAACACAAGTGAGTTGTGGGCGATACAAGTCATACTTCCTACCAGCATGTCATACTTTGGTTCAGTGGTATTGTTGGACGAGACGACCCGGACCAACCTTACACGTACGCTTACGCGAGACCGGTTCCCTCGACGTGCTTTGCACATAGATGGCTTGCGGGCGACTGTCTCTCCAACTTTAGTTGAACCGAGTATGGCTACGCCCGGTCCTTGAGAAGGTTAAAACGGAGTCTATTTGACAAACTATCATTGTGGTTTTGATGCGTAGGTGAGATTGGTTCTTGCTTAAGCCCGTAGCAGCCACGTAAAACTTGCAACAACAAAGTAGAGGACGTCTAACTTGTTTTTGCAGGGCATGTTGTGATGTGATATGGTCAAGACATGATGCTAAATTTTATTGTATGAGATGATCATGTTTTGTAACTGAGTTATCGGCAACTGGCAGGAGCCATATGGTTGTCGCTTTATTGTATGCAATGCAATCGCGATGTAATGCTTTACTTTATCACTAAACGGTAGCGATAGTCGTAGAAGCATAAGATTGGCGAGACGACAACGATGCTACGATGGAGATCAAGGTGTCGCGCCGGTGACGATGGTGATCATGACGGTGCTTCGGAGATGGAGATCGCAAGCACAAGATGATGATGGCCATATCATATCACTTATATTGATTGCATGTGATGTTTATCTTTTTATGCATATTATGTTGCTTTGATTGACGGTAGCATTATAAGATTATCTCTCACTAAATTATCAAGAAGTGTTCTCCCTGAGTATGCACTGTTGCGAAAGTTCTTTGTGCTGAGACACCACGTGATGATCGGGTGTGATAGGCTCTACGTTCAAATACAACGGGTGCAAAATAGTTGCACACGCGGAATACTCAGGTTATACTTGACGAGCCAAGCATATACAGATATGGCCTCGGAACACGGAGACCGAAAGGTCGGGCGTGAATCATATAGTAGATATGATCAACATAATGATGTTCACCGATGAAACTACTCCATCTCACGTGATGATCGGACATGGTTTAGTTGATTTGGATCACGTGATCACTTAGAAGATTAGAGGGATGTCTATCTAAGTGGGAATTCTTAAGTAATATGATTAATTGAACTTAAATTTATCATGAACTTAGTACCTGATAGTATCTTGCTTGTTTATGTTGATTGTAGATAGATGGCTCGTGCTGTTGTTCCGTTGAATTTTAATGCGTTCCTTGAGAAAGCAAAGTTGAAAGATGATGGTAGCAATTACACGGACTGGGTCCGTAACTTGAGGATTATCCTCATTGCTGCACAGAAGAATTACGTCCTGGAAGCACCGCTGGGTGCCAGGCCTGCTGCTGGAGCAACACCAGATGTTATGAACGTCTGGCAGAGCAAAGCTGATGACTACTCGATAGTTCAGTGTGCCATGCTTTACGGCTTAGAATCGGGACTTCAACGACGTTTTGAACGTCATGGAGCATATGAGATGTTTCAGGAGTTGAAGTTAATATTTCAAGCAAATGCCCGGATTGAGAGATATGAAGTCTCCAATAAGTTCTATAGCTGCAAGATGGAAGAGAACAGTTCTGTCAGTGAGCATATACTCAAAATGTCTGGGTATAATAATCACTTGATTCAATTGGGAGTTAATCTTCCAGATGATTGCGTCATTGACAGAATTCTCCAATCACTGCCACCAAGCTACAAGAGCTTCGTGATGAACTATAATATGCAAGGGATGAACAAGACTATTCCCGAGCTCTTCGCAATGCTGAAAGCTGCGGAGGTAGAAATCAAAAAGGAGCATCAAGTGTTGATGGTTAACAAAACCACTAGTTTCAAGAAAAAGGGCAAAGGGAAGAAGAAGGGGAACTTCAAGAAGAACGGCAAGCAAGTTGCTGCTCAGGAGAAGAAACCCAAGTCTGGACCTAAGCCTGAAACTGAGTGCTTCTACTGCAAGCAGACTGGTCACTGGAAGCGGAACTGCCCCAAGTATTTGGCGGATAAGAAGGATGGCAAGGTGAACAAAGGTATATGTGATATACATGTTATTGATGTGTACCTTACTAATGCTCGCAGTAGCACCTGGGTATTTGATACTGGTTCTGTTGCTAATATTTGCAACTCGAAACAGGGACTACGGATTAAGCGAAGATTGGCTAAGGACGAGGTGACGATGCGCGTGGGAAACGGTTCCAAAGTCGATGTGATCGCGGTCGGCACGCTACCTCTACATCTACCTTCGGGATTAATATTAGACCTAAATAATTGTTATTTGGTGCCAGCATTGAGCATGAACATTATATCTGGATCTTGTTTAATGCGAGACGGTTATTCATTTAAATCAGAGAATAATGGTTGTTCTATTTATATGAGTAATATCTTTTATGGTCATGCACCCTTGAAGAGTGGTCTATTCTTGTTAAATCTCGATAGTAGTGATACACATATTCATAATGTAGAAGCCAAAAGATGCAGAGTTGATAATGATAGTGCAACTTATTTGTGGCACTGCCGTTTAGGTCATATCGGTGTAAAGCGCATGAAGAAACTCCATACTGATGGAATTTTGGAACCACTTGATTATGAATCACTTGGTACTTGCGAACCGTGCCTCATGGGCAAGATGACTAAAACACCGTTCTCCGGTACTATGGAGAGAGCAACAGATTTGTTGGAAGTCATACATACAAATGTATGCGGTCCGATGAATATTGAGGCTCGTGGCGGATATCGTTATTTTCTCACCTTCACAGATGATTTAAGCAGATATGGGTATGTCTACTTAATGAAACATAAGTCTAAAACATTTGAAAAGTTCAAAGAATTTCAGAGTGAAGTTGAAAATCATCGTAACAAGAAAATAAAGTTTCTACGATCTGATCGTGGAGGAGAATATTTGAGTTACGAGTTTGGTGTACATTTGGAAAATTGTGGAATAGTTTCGCAACTCACGCCACCCGGAACACCACAGCGTAATGGTGTGTCCGAACGTCATAATCATACTTTACTAGACATGGTGCGATCTATGATGTCTCTTACTGATTTACCGCTATCGTTTTGGGGATACGCTCTAGAGACGGCCGCATTCACGTTAAATAGGGCACCATCAAAATCCGTTGAGACGACGCCTTATGAACTATGGTTTGGAAAGAAACCAAAGTTGTCGTTTCTGAAAGTTTGGGGCTGCGATGCTTATGTGAAAAAGCTTCAACCTAATAAGCTCGAACCCAAATCGGAGAAATGTGTCTTCATAGGATATCCAAAGGAAACTATTGGATACACCTTCTATCACAGATCCGAAGGCAAGACTTTTGTTGCTAAATTCGGAAACTTTCTTGAGAAGTAGTTTCTCTCGAAAGAAGTGAGTGGGAGGAAAGTAGAACTTGACGAGGTAACTGTACCCGCTCCCTTATTGGAAAGTAGTACATTACAGAAAACTGTTTCTGCAACACCTACACCAATAAGTAAGGAAGCTAATGATAATGATCATGAAACTTCAGAACAAGATACTACTGAACCTCGTAGATCAACCAGAGCAAGATCCGCGCCAGAGTGGTACGGTAATCCAGTTCTGGAAGTCATGCTGCTAGATCATGATGAACCTACGAACTATGAAGAAGCAATGGTGATCCCAGATTCCGCAAAGTGGCTTGAAGCCATTAAATCTAAGATGGGATCCATGTATGAGAACAAAGTATGGACTTTGGTTGACTTGCCCGATGATCGGCAAGCAATTGAGAATAAATGGATCTTCAAGAAAAAGACTGACGCTGATGGTAATGTTACTGTCTATAAAGCTCGACTTGTTGCAAAAGGTTTTCGACAAGTTCAAGGGGTTGACTACGATGAGACCTTCTCACCCGTAGCGATGCTTAAGTCTGTCCGAATCATGTTAGCAATTGTCGCGTTTTATGATTATGAAATATGGCAGATGGATGTCAAAACTGCATTCCTGAATGGATTTCTGGAAGAAGAGTTGTATATGATGCAACCGGAAGGTTTTGTCGATCCAAAGGGAGCTAACAAAGTGTGCAAGCTCCAGCGATCCATTTATGGACTGGTGCAAGCATCTCGGAGTTGGAATAAACGCTTTGATAGTGTGATCAAAGCATTTGGTTTTATACAGACTTTTGGAGAAGCCTGTATTTACAAGAAAGTGAGTGGGAGCTCTGTAGCATTTCTGATATTATATGTGGATGACATATTGCTGATTGGAAATGATATAGAATTTCTGGATAGCATAAAGGGATACTTGAATAAGAGCTTTTCAATGAAAGACCTCGGTGAAGCTGCTTACATATTGGGCATTACGATCTATAGAGATAGATCGAGACGCTTAATTGGACTTTCACAAAGCACATACCTTGACAAAATTTTGAAAAGGTTCAAAATGGATCAAGCAAAGAAAGGGTTCTTGCCTGTGTTACAAGGTGTGAAGTTGAGTCAGACTCAATGCCCGACCACTACAAAAGATAGAAAGAAAATGAAAGATGTTCCCTATGCTTCAGCCATAGGCTCTATCATGTATGCAATGCTGTGTACCAGACCTGATGTGTGCCTTGCTATAAGTTTAGCAGGGAGGTACCAAAGTAATCCAGGAATGGATCACTGGACAGCGGTCAAGAACATCCTGAAATACCTGAAAAGGACTAAGGATATGTTTCTTGTATACGGAGGTGACAAAGAGCTCACCGTAAGAGGTTACGTTGATGCAAGCTTTGACACTGATCCGGACGATTCTAAATCGCAGACCGGATACGTGTTTACATTAAACGATGGAGCTGTCAGTTGGTGCAGTTCTAAACAAAGCGTCGTAGCGGGATCTACATGTGAAGCGGAGTACATAGCTGCTTCGGAAGCAGCGAACGAAGGAGTCTGGATGAAGGAGTTCATATCCGATCTAGGTGTCATACCTAATGCATCGGGTCCAATGAAAATCTTTTGTGACAATACTGGTGCAATTGCCTTGGCAAAGGAATCCAGATTTCACAAGAGGACCAAGCACATCAAGAGACGCTTCAATTCCATCCGGGATCTAGTCCAGGTGGGAGACATAGAGATTTGCAAGATACATACGGATCTGAATGTTGCAGACCCGTTGACTAAGCCTCTTCCACGAGCAAAACATGATCAGCACCAAGGCTCCATGGGTGTTAGAATCATTACTATGTAATCTAGATTATTGACTCTAGTGCAAGTGGGAGAATGAAGGAAATATGCCCTAGAGGCAATAATAAAGTTATTATTTATTTCCTTATATCATGATAAATGTTTATTATTCATGCTAGAATTGTATTAACCAGAAACATAATACATGTGTGAATACATAGACAAACTTAGTGTCACTAGTATGCCTCTACTTGACTAGCTCGTTAATCAAAGATGGTTATGTTTCCTAACCATGAACAAGGTCTTGTTATTTGATTAACGAGGTCACATCATTAGTTGAATGATCTGATTGACATGACCCATTTCATTAGCTTAGCACCCGATCGTTTAGTATGTTGCTGTTGCTATTCTTCATGACTTATACATGTTCCTATGACTATGAGATTATGCAACTCCCGTTTACCGGAGGAACACTTTGGGTACTACCAAACGTCACAACGTAACTGGGTGATTATAAAGGAGTACTACATGTGTCTCCAAAGGTAGATGTTGGGTTGGCGTATTTCGAGATTAGGATTTGTCACTCCGATTGTCGGAGAGGTATCTCTGGGCCCTCTCGGTAATGCACATCACATAAGCCTTGCAAGCATTGTGACTAATGAGTTAGTTGCGAGATGATGTATTACGGAACGAGTAAAGAGACTTGCCGGTAACGAGATTGAACTAGGTATTGGATACCGACGATCGAATCTCGGGCAAGTAACATACCAATGACAAAGGGAACAACGTATGTTGTTATGCGGTCTGACCGATAAAGATCTTCGTAGAATATGTAGGAGCCATTATGGGCATCCAGGTCCCGCTATTGGTTATTGACCGGAGATGTGTCTCAGTCATGTCTACATTGTTCTCGAACCGTAGGGTCCGCACGCTTAACGTTACGATGACAGTTATTATGAGTTTATGCATTTTGATGTACCGAAGTTAGTTCGGAGTCCCGGATGTGATCACGGACATGACGAGGAGTCTCAAAATGGTCGAGACATAAAGATTGATATATTAGATGACTATATTCGGACACCGAAAGTGTTCCGGGTGATTTCAGAGAAAACCGGAGAGCCGGAGGGTTACCGGAACCCTACCGGGAGAAGTTATGGGCCTTATGGGCTTTAGTGGAGAGAGAGAAGGGCTGCCAGAGGTGGGCCGCGCGCCACCTCTTCCCTGGTCCGAATTGGACTAGGGGAGGGGGGCGGCGCCCCCCCCCCCTTTCCTTCTCCCACTCCACCTCTTTCCCCCTCCTAGTAGGAGTCCTACTCCTACTAGGAGGAGGACTCCTCCTTGGAGCGCCACACCTGGCCGGCCGGCCTCCTCCCCTTGCTCCTTTATATACGGGGGCAGGGGGCACCCCAAGACACACAAGTTGATTCACGTGATCGTTCCTTAGCCATGTGCGGTGCCCCCTGCCACCATATTCCACCTCGATCATATCGTTGTAGTGCTTAGGCGAAGCCCTGCGTCGGTAGAACATCAAGATCGTCATCAGCCGTCGTGCTGACGGAACTCCTCCCCGAAGCTTTGCTGGATCGGAGCCCGGGGATCGTCATCGAGCTGTATGTGTGCTAAGAACTCGGAGGTGCCAGAGTAACGGTGCTTGGATCGGTCGGATCGGGAAGAAGACGTACGACTACTTCCTCTACGTTGTGTCAACGCTTCCGTTGCGATCTACAAGGGTATGTAGATCAGACTCTCCCCCTCGTTGCAATGCATCACCATGATCTTGCGTGTGCGTAGGAAAATTTTGAAATTACTACGTTCCCCAACAGTTACTTGCCCGAGATTCGATCGTCAGTATCTCAATACCTAGTTCAATCTCGTTACTGGCAAGTCTCTTTACTCGTTCCGTAATGCATCATCCCGCAACTAACTCATTAGTCACATTGCTTGCAAGGCTTATAGTGATGTGCATTACTGAGAGGGCCCAGAGATACCTCTCCGATACTCGGAGTGACAAATCCTAATCTCGATCTATGCCAAATCAACAAATACCATCAAAGACACCTGTAGAGCATCTTGATTGTCACCCAGTTACGTTGTGATGTTTGATAGCACACTAAGTGTTCCTCCGGTATTCGGGAGTTGCATGATCTCATAGTCATAGGAACATGTATAAGTTATGGAGAAAGCAATAGCAACAAAGTAAACGATCATCGTGCTAAGCTAACGGATGGGTCAAGTCAATCACATCATTCTCTAATGATGTGATCCCGTTAATCAAATGACTACTCATGTCTATGGCCAGGAAACATAACCATCATTGATTCAACGAGCTAGTCAAGTAGAGGCATACTAGTGACACTCTGTTTGTCCATGTATTCACACATGTACTAAGTTTCTAGTTAATACAATTCTAGCATGAATAATAAACATTCATCATGATATAAGGAAATATAAATAACAACTTTATTATTGCCTCTAGGGCATATTTCCTTCAGTCTCCCACTTGCACTAGAGTCAATAATCTAGATTACATAGTAAAGATTCTAACACCCATGGA
Source organism: Triticum aestivum (assembly GCF_018294505.1). Taxonomy (NCBI): domain Eukaryota; kingdom Viridiplantae; phylum Streptophyta; class Magnoliopsida; order Poales; family Poaceae; genus Triticum; species Triticum aestivum. The sequence continues at coordinate 37,073,541 of NC_057809.1, forward strand.
GTCTTGGTGTTGATCATGTTTTGCTCGTGAGAGAGGCTTAGTCAACGGGTTTGCAACATTCAGATCTGTATGTATCTTGCAAATCTCTATGTCTCCCTCCTTGACTTGATCGCGGATGGAATTGAAGCGTCTCTTGATGTGCTTGGTTCTCTTGTGAAATCTGGATTCCTTTGCCAAGGCAATTGCACCAGTATTGTCACAAAACATTTTCATTGGACCCGATGCGCTAGGTATTACACCTAGATCGGATATGAACTCCTTCATCCAGACTCCTTCATTTGCTGCTTCCGAAGCAGCTATGTACTCCGCTTCACACGTAGATCCCGTCATGACGCTCTGCTTGGAACTGCACCAACTGACAGCTCCGCCATTTAATAAAAATACGTATCCGGTTTTTTTGACTGAGAGTCATCCGGATCAGTGTCAAAGCTTGCATCGACGTAACCGTTTACGATGAGCTCTTTGTCACCTCCATAAATGAGAAACATATCCTTAGTCCTTTTTAGGTATTTCCCGATGTTCTTGACCGCTGTCCAGTGATCCACTCCTGGATTACTTTGGTACCTCCCTACTAAACTAATAGCAAGGCACACATCAGGTCTGGTACACAACATTGCATACATGATAGAACCTATGGCTAAAGCAAAGGGAATGACTTTCATTTTCTCTCTATCTTCTGAAGTGGTCGGGCATTGAGTCTGACTCAACTTCACACCTTGTAACACAGGCAAGAACCCTTTCTTTGCTTGATCCATTTTGAACTTCTTCAAAACTTTATCAAGGTATGTGCTTTGTGAAAGTCCAATTAAGCGTCTTGATCTATCTCTATAGATCTTGATGCCCAATATATAAGCAGCTTCACCGAGTTATTTCATTGAAAAATTCTTATTCAAGTATCCTTTTATGCTATTTAGAAATTCAGTATCATTTTCGATCAACAATATGTCATCTACATATAATATCAAAAATGCTATAGAGCTCCCACTCACTTTCTTGTAAATACAGGCTTCTCCAAAAGTCTGTATAAAACCATATGCTTTGATCACACTATCAAAGCGTATATTCCAACTCCGAGATGCTTGCAGCAGTCCATAAATGGATCACTGGAGCTTGCACACTTTGTTAGCACCTTTTGGATCGACAAAACCTTCTGGTTGCATTATATACAACTCTTCTTTAAGATATCCATTAAGGAATGCAGTTTTGACATCCATTCTCCAAATTTCATAATCATAAAATGCGGCAATTGCTAACATGATTCGGACGGACTTAAGCATCGCTACGGATGAGAAGGTCTCATCGTAGTCAACTCCTTGAACTAGTCGAAAACCTTTTGCAACAAGTCGAGCTTTGTAGATAGTAACATTACCGTCAGCGTCAGTCTTCTTCTTGAAGATCCATTTATTCTCTATGACCTGCCGGTCATCGGGCAAGTCAACCAAACTCCACACTTTGTTCTCATACATGGATCCCATCTCAAATTTCATGGCCTCAAGCCATTTTTTGCGGAATCTGGGCTCATCATCTCTTCCTCATAGTTCGTAGGTTCGTCATGGTCAAGTAACATGACCTCCAGAACAGGATTACCATACCACTCTAGTGCGGATCTTACTCTGCTTGACCTACGAGGTTTGGTAGTAACTTGATCAGAAGCTTCATGATCATCATCATTAGCTTCCTCGCTTACTGGTGTAGGAATCACTGGAACTTATTTCAGTGATGAACTACTTTCCAATAAGGGAGAAGGTACAATTACCTCATCAAGTTCTACTTTCCTCCCACTCACTTCTTTCGAGAGAAACTCCTTCTCTAGAAAGGATCCATTCTTAGCAACGAATATCTTGCCTTTGGATATGTGATAGAAGGTGTACCCAACAGTCTCCTTTGGGTTTCCTATGAAGACACATTTCTCCGATTTGGGTTTGAGCTTATCAGGTTGAAACTTTTTCACATAAGCATGGCAGCCCCAAACTTTAAGAAACGACAACTTGGGTTTCTTGCCAAACCACAGTTCATAAGGTGTCGTCTCAACGGATTTTGATGGTGCCCTATTTAACGTGAATGCAGCCGTCTCTAAAGCATGACCCCAAAACGATAGCGGTAAATTAGTGAGAGACATCATAGATCACACCATATATCTAATAAAGTGCGGTTACGATGTTAGGACACACCATTACGTTGTGATGTTCCAGGTGGCATGAGTTGTGAAACTATTCCGCATTGTTTCAAATGAATACCAAACTCATAACTCAAATATTCACCTCCATGATCAGATCGTAGAAACTTGATTTTCTTGTTACGATGATTTTCCACTTCACTCTGAAATTCTTTGAACCTTACAAATGTTTCAGACTTATGTTTCATCAAGTAGATATACCCATATCTGCTCAAATCATCTATGAAGGTAAGAAAAGAACGATATCCACCGTGAGCCTCAATGTTCATTGGACCACATACATCAGTATGTATGATTTCTAATAACTCTGTTGCTCGCTCCATTGTTCCGGAGAAAGGAGTTTTAGTCATCTTGCCCATGAGGCATGGTTCGCAAGTACCAACTGATTCATAATCAAGTGATTCCAGAAGTCCATCAGAATGGAGTTTCTTCATGTGCTTTACACCAATATGACCTAAACGGCAGTGCCACAAATAAGTTGCACTATCATTATTAATCATATATCTTTTGGCTTCAATACTATGAATATGTGTATCACTACTATCAAGATTTAGTAAAACAAGACCACTCATCAAGGGTGCATGACCATAAAAGATATTATTCATATAAATAGAACAACCATTATTCTCTGATTTAAATGAATAACCGTCTCGCATCAAACAAGATTCGGATATAATGTTCATGCTCAACGCTGGCACCAAATAACAATTATTTAGGTCTAAAACTAATCCCGAAGGTAGATGTAGAGGTAGCGTACCGACGGCAATCACATCGACTTTGGAACCAGTTCCTACGTGCATCGTCACCTCATCCTTAGCCAATGTTCGCTTAATCCATAGCCCCTGTTTCGAGTTGCAAATATTAGCAACAGAACCAGTATCAAATACCCAGGTGCCACTGCGAGCATTAGTAAGGTACACATCAATAACATGTATATCAAATATACCTTTCACTTTGCCATCCTTCTTCTCCGCCAAATACTTGGGGCAGCTTCGCTTCCAGCGACCAGTCCCTTTGCAGTAGAAGCACTCAGTTTCAAGCTTAGGTCCAGACTTGGGTTTCTTCACTTGAGCAGCAACTGGCTTGTTGTTCTTCTTGAAGTTCCCCTTCATCCCTCTACCCTTTTTCTTGAAACTAGTGGTCTTGTTGACCATCAACACTTGATGCTCCTTCTTGATTTCTACCTCCGCAGCCTTTAGCATTGCGAAGGTCTTGGGAATAGTCTTATCCATCCCTTGCATATTATAGTTCATCACGAAGCTCTTGTAGCTTGGTGGCAGACTGGCAGTGATTGAAGAACTCTGTCAATGACACTATCATTAGGAAGATTAACTCCCAGCTGAGACGAGTGGTTGTGGTACCTAGACATTCTGAGTATATGTTCACTGGCAAAAGTATTCCCCTCCATTTTGCAGCTGTAGAACTTATTGGAGACTTCATATCTCTCAATCCGGGCATTTGCTTGAAATATTAACTGCAACTCCTGGAACATCTCATATTCTCCATTACGTTCAAAACGTCGTTGAAGTCCTGGTTCTAAGCCGTAAAGCATGGCACACTGAACTACCGAGTAGTCATCAGCTTTGCTCTGTTAGGTGTTCACAACATCTGGCGTTGCTCCTGCAGCGAGTTTGTCACCTAGCGGTGCTTCCAGGACGTAATTCTTTTGTGCAGCAATGAGGATATTCCTCAAGTTACGGACCCAGTCCGTGTAGTTGTTACCATCATCTTTCAACTTAGCTTTCTCTAGGAACGCATTAAAATTCAACGGAACAACAGCACGGGCCATCTATCTACAACAACATAGACATGCAAAATACTATCAGGTACTAAGTTCATGATAAATTAAAGTTCAATTAATCAAATTACTTAAGAACTCCCACTAAGATAGACATCCCTCTAATCATCTAAGTGATCACGTGATCCATATCAACTAAACCATGTCCGATCATCACGTGAGATGGATTAGTTTTCAATGGTGAACATCACTATGTTGATCATATCTATTATATGATTCATGCTCGACCTTTCGGTCTCAGTGTTCCAAGGCCATATCTGTATATGCTAGGCTCGTCAAGTTTAACCCGAGTATTCTGCGTGTGCAAAACTGGCTTGCACGCGTTGTGTATGAACATAGAGCTTATCACACCCGATCATCACGTGGTGTCTCGGCATGATGAACTGTAGCAACGGTGCATACTCAAGGAGAACACATATACCTTGAAATTTAGTAAGAGATCATCTTATAATGCTACCGTCGAACTAAGCAAAATAATATGCATAAAGGATAAACATCACATGCAATCAATATAAGTGATATGATATGGCCATCATCATCTTGTGCCTTTGATCTCCATCTTCAAAGCACCGTCATGACCACCATCGTCACCGGCTTGACACCTTGATCTCCATCGAAGCATCGTTGTCGTCTCACCAACCATTGCTTCTACGACTATCTCTATCGCTTAGTAATAAAGGAAAGCAATTACATGGCGATTGCATTTCATAGAATAAAGCGACAGCCATATGGCTCCTGCCAGTTGTCGATAACTCCGTTACAAAACATGATCATCTCATTCAATAAAATTTAGCATCATGTCTTGACCATATCACATCATAACATGCCCTGCAAAAACAAGTTAGACGTCCTCTACTTTGTAGTTGCAAGTTTTACGTGGCTGCTACGGGCTGAGTAAGAACCGTACTTACCTACGCATCTAAAACCACAACGCGGTATAGCGATTGCTTTTTGATCTTCAGAAAGAACCCCATTCATTAAATCCAATTCAACTAATGTTGGAGAAACAGACACCCACTAGCCACCTGTTTGTGAAACATGTTGGTAGAACCAGTCTCGTGTAAGCGTACACGTAATGTTGGTCTGGGCCACTTCATCCAACAATACTGCTGAATCAAGAATCAACTAGTGATGGAAGCAATATGTATATACCCACGCCCACAACTCTTTTGTGTTCTACTCATGCATATAACATCTACGCATAGACTTGGCTCGGATGCCACTGTTGGGGAATGCAGTAATTTCAAAAAAATTCCTACGCACACGCAAGATCTATCTAGGTGATGCATAGCAACGAGAGGGGAGAATGTTGTCTACGTACCCTTGTAGACCGTAAGCGGAAGCGTTATGACAATGCGGTTGATGTAGTCATACGTCTTCACGATCCGACTGATCCTAGTACTGAAAGTACGGCACCTCCGCGATCTACACAGGTTCATCTCGGTGACATCCCACGAACTCTCGATCCAGCTGAGTGTCATGGGAGAGCTTCGTCAGCACGATGGCGTGATGACGGTGATGATGAAGCTACTGGCATAGGGCTTCGGCTAAGCACTACGACGATATAACCGAGGTGGATTATGGTGGAGGGGGGCACCGCACACGGCTAAGACAATAATCAACTTATGTGTCTATGGGGTGCCCCCTCCCCCGTATATAAATGAGTGGAGGAGGGGGGAGGGCCGGCCCTCTATGGCGCGCCCTAGGGGAGTCCTACTCCCACCAGGAGTAGGATTCCCCCCTTCCAAGTAGTAGGAGTAGGAGAGAAGGAAGGGGAGGAGAGAGGGAAGGAAAGGGGGGCCCACCCAATTCGGATAGGGCTAGGGGGCGCGCCTCCCACCTTTTCCCTTCCTCTCCTCTATTCCACTATGGCCCAATAAGGCCCATATACTCCCCGGGGGGTTCCGGTGACCTCCCGGTACTCCGAAAAATGCCCAAACTCATCCGGAACCATTCCGATGTCCAAACATAGGCTTCCAATATATCGATCTTTATGTCTCGACCATTTCGAGACTCCTCGTCATGTCCGTGATCATATCCGGGACTCCGAACTACCTTTGGTACATCAAAACACATAAACTCATAATACCGATTGACACCGAAGGTTAAGCGTGCGGACCATACGGGTTTGAGAACTATGTAGACATGACTGAGACTCATCTCCGGTCAATAACCAATAGCGGAACCTGGATGCTCATATTGGTTCCTACATATTCTACGAAGATCTTTATCGGTCAAACCGCACAACAACATACGTTGTTCCCTTTGTCATCGGTATGTTACTTGCCCGAGATTCGATCGTCGGTATCTCAATACCTAGTTCAATCTCGTTATTGGCAAGTCTCTTTACTCGTTCCGTAATGCATCATCCTGCAACTAACTCATTAGTCACATTGCTTGCAAAGCTTATAGTGATGTGCATTACCGAGAGGGCCCATAATACCTCTCCGATACTCGGAGTGACAAATCCTAATCTCGATCTATGCCAACTTAACAAATACCATCAGAGACACCTGTAGAGCATCCTTATAGTTACCCAGTTGCATTGTGACGTTTGATAGCGCACTAAGTGTTCCTCCGGTATTTGGGAGTTGCATGATCTCATAGTCATAGGAACATATATAAGTTATGAAGAAAGCAATAGCAACAAACTAAACGATCATTGTGCTAAGCTAACGGATGGGTCAAGTCAATCACATCATTCTCTAATGATGTGATCCCATTAATCAAATGGAAAATCATGTCTATGGTCAAGAAACATAACCATCATTGATTCAACGAGCTAGTCAAGTAGAGGCATACTAGTGATACTCTGTTTGTCTATGTATTCGCACATGTACTAAGTTTCCAGTTAATACAATTCTAGCATGAATAATAAACATTTATCATGATATAAGGAAATATAAATAACAACTTCATTATTGCCTCTAGGGCATATTTCCTTCAGGTAGTACTCCAGTCTGGAGACGACAGTTCTACGACGGAAGGTGCTGGGTGCGAGCAAGATGGCGCGCGCGATCCCAGAGCGCGATAGGCCGAGGCCGGTGAGCCCGGCGAGTACGGGCGACAGGGTTCTCTCGACGCCGGCGCAGAGGAACTGTGGGTTGCTGGCAACGAGTGCGGCGACGTCGCTGCTGGATAGGCCGAGGCCGGAGAGGAAGGCGAGGGCAGCGTTGGGGTTCGTGGGCGACTTGAGGTGGGAGAGCTTGGTGGAGGCCTTGAGGGCCTGTGCTCGGGTGAGGCTGGAGCTGTCGACGAGGTAGTCCTCGACGATGAATCGGGGGCTTTGGGAGACGGCAGGCGCGGCGGCGGAGAGGAGGCGGTGGGGAGAAGGGATGGGATGGGTTGCGGGAGAAGAAAGGAGATGGGTGAGGATGCAGCTCCGGAGGCGGAGCATGGCGCCGGTGCAGGGGACGGCGCCGGCGGCGATGGGGGAAGTGAGGACGTTCGCCCCCGGCTGTTGGTGGCTTGGTGCGGAGCTTGTATTTTTTTTCTTGAGGCAATGGTGTGGACTGCGGAGATCGTGGTCTGGCCTTGTTCGAACAGAGCAGCACGCATCGTCTTGAAAGCCAAGGAAAGAATTCTATGAGCCCAACTCGAGGCCCAATAGTCGAACTCCATGGCCCAGTATACACCAAATAAGCCAACCGACCCCTCAAAAAGCAAAACAAAAATAAAGAAGCCAACGGGCAGCGAGCTCCTAAAAAAACAAGGGAAGCCGCTGTGTGTTGGGAGTATAACTGTGGGGGATGTATCTGGTGTATCGGGGCAATTTGTGCTACCGATGCACCGATCGTCCGTTGCACATTAAAAAAAATTCGAAAAAATCCGAAAAATCTAGTGCATTGACACAACATCAATGTACTTTGTCACAAAAATTTAAATCATTATTTGAAATATTGCTTGAGATATAAAAATAACAAATTTTGCACTGAATAGTACGTAACACAAGTTGGGCTTCAGTTTTAGCCCATTAGCACATTGAGGTTAAATTTGTCATTTTTGTATCTTGACCATTGTTTTGAATTTTGATTTGACTTTTTGTGACAATGTACATTAATGTTGTGTCGATACACTAAATTATTTTCGGATTCTTTTAAATATTTTTGAATGTGCAATGGGGTCCGGTGCACCGGTAGCATAAGTTGTCTTGATGCACTAGATACGTTCCCTATACCTGTGTTGCTGCGCGAAATTGATCCACGCAACACCACAAAATCCTCACTTTTGTGGAGGTAAACCAACTGTTTTTCAATGCAAAACGGCAAAGATCAGCCAAACCCTATAGTTGTTAGTGCTGGGCTGAAGCTACGGGCTAGGTGCTAGAAAGAAAATAACATAGAAGAAAAAGTAACGTAATGTTGCAAAAGGATCGATTGGTTCCCTTTTTCCAATCGGCCAAGCCTATTAATATAAGGCACGCACGACTTTGCGTTTAGGAGCAGGACTCCAGGTCCAAACCGAATAGGTTTTAGCCACTTTAAGTTGGTTGCCATGTATACAGAAAAACATGCCTGCTAGCCATGTTTCCCTGCCATGTCTCGTACAGGGCTTCATTGGCCTACAATAAAAATAATAAAAAGGGTGTGTTTAGGGCATATCTAGATGTGCTCTAGTTATTGCACATCTAAGTGAGTGAATCAAGCATAAAAAGGAAAAAAAAATATTCACACGAATCTTAACATAAGATCAATGACATAGGACTTAGATGTGCAATACTTATAGCACATCTAAATGTGCTTTAGCAAAACTGAATAATAAAATATTTCAACCAGGACGCTAATCATAACAGATAACAGAAGTTTTATACTAGTTGCCTTGTTCACTTGCGCCACCCTCCATCCAGATGCCTTCCCTTCTGCTTTTGCCACAACGAAATAACTTGCTTTGCTTGACTTGGTGTCTCTGCACTGAACATTAGCATATACACTAATCTCGCAGATCAAATAAACTTGGTAGCCAATTTATACCTGCAACACATGCCCCCTGTTTTTGGTACACTTGCATTTACCAAAAATACTTTAATAATACCACAGAACAGTGTTGACTGCTTTTACCGGTCACATTACTGCTCAAGGTGACGCACAAATAACACATCAGCCAAATTTTACTTAGGGCGATACTTGAAATCATATCGGCCATATTTTGCTCAGGGCGATATCTTAAATAATATCGGCCATAGTGCCATCAAGCCTCTTGCCACATGCTAGGATAATACTTCTTCAAATATTTTTCATTGAGTGCTTTAGGCAATTTCTCCCCTTGCAAAGATTGTACAAAATATGAATTCCCAGGAACAATTTCTAAAACCCTATATGTGCCTTCCCAGCTGGGCGACCATTTGCCAAATTTATTATTTCTAGTTGTAAGAGGCTAAATCATTTTCCACACTAAGTCTTCTATTTGAAACGATTTTCCCTCACTCTTTTATTATAAGCCTTAGCTACTCTTAATTTTTCTTTTTTAATTTCTCGTAAGGCTCTTAATCTTTCCTCTGGAACATCATCAATTCTATCCATCATCAAATTATTATAGTGTACAGTCAACAAATTATTTTGTCTGGCTACTCTAAGAGCTTGCAAATTAACCTCCACATGTAACTGTTGGGGAACGTAGTAATTTCAAAATTTTCCTACGCACAGGCAAGATCATGGTGATGCATAGCAACGAGGGGGAGAGTCTGATCTACATACCCTTATAGATCGCAACGGAAGCGTTGACACAACGTAGAGGAAGTAGTCGTACGTCTTCTTCCCGATCCGACCGATCCAAGCACCGTTACTCCGGCACCTCCGAGTTCTTAGCACACGTTCAGCTCGATGACGATCCCCGGGCTCCGATCCAGCAAAGCTTCAGGGAGGAGTTCCGTCAGCACGACGGCGTGGTGACGATCTTGATGTACTACCGACGTAGGGCTTCGCCTAAGCACTACAACGATATGATCGAGGTGGAATTTGGTGGCAGGGGGCACCGCACACGGCTAAGAAACGATCTCAATGATCAACTTGTGTGTCTAGAGGTGCCCCTGCCCCCGTATATAAAGGTTGCCAGGGGAAGGGCTGGCCGGCCAAAGGAGGAGGGCGCAGGAGGAGTCCTACTCCTACCGGGAGTAGGACTCCCCCCCCCCAATCCTATTCCTAATAGGACTCCTCGAGAGAGAGAGAGGGAGAAGGGGGCCGGCCACCTCTCCTAGTCCTAATAGGACTAGGGGAGGGGGAGGCGCGCAGCCCACCTTGGGCTGCCCCTTTCACCTTTCCACTAAGGCCCAATAAGGCCCATTTGGTTCCCGGAGGGTTCCGGTAACCTCCCGGTACTCCGGTAAAATTCTCGATTTCACCCGGAACACTTCCGATGTCCAAACATAGGCTTCCAATATATCAATCTTTATGTCTCGACCATTTCGAGACTCCTCGTCATGTCCGTGATCACATCCGGGTCTCCGAACAACCTTCGGTACATCAAAATGCATAAACTCATAATCACTGTCATCGTAACGTTAAGCGTGCGGACCCTACGGTTCGAGAACAATGTAGACATGACCGAGACACGTCTCCGGTCAATAACCAATAGCGGGACCTGGAAGCCCATATTGGCTCCTACATATTCTACGAAGATCTTTATCGGTCAGACCGCATAACAACATACGTTGTTCCCTTTCTCATCGGTATGTTACTTGCCCGAGATTCGATCGTCGGTATCCAATACTTAGTTCAATCTCGTTACTGGCAAGTCTCTTTACTCGTTCCGTAATACATCATCTCACAACTAACATCTTAGTTATAATGCTTGCAAGGCTTATGTGATGTGTATTACCGAGAGGGCCCAGAGATACCTCTCCGACAATCGGAGTGACAAACCCTAATCTCGAAATACGCCAACCCAACATCTACCATTGGAGACACCTGTAGTACTCCTTTATAATCACCCAGTTACGTTGTGACGTTTGGTAGTACCCAAAGTGTTCCTCCGGCAAACGGGAGTTGCATAATCTCATAGTCATAGGAACATGTATAAGTCATGAAGAAAGCAATAGCAACATACTAAACGATCGGGTGCTAAGCTAATGGAATGGGTCATGTCAATCAGATCATTCAACTAATGATGTGACCTCGTTAATCAAATAACAACTCTTTGTTCATGGTTAGGAAACATAACCATCTTTGATTAACGAGCTAGTCAAGTAGAGGCATACTAGTGACACTCTGTTTGTCTATGTATTCACACATGTATTATGTTTCCGGTTAATACAATTCTAGCATGAATAATAAACATTTATCATGATATAAGGAAATAAATAATAACTTTATTATTGCCTCTAGGGCATATTTCCTTCAGTCTCCCACTTGCACTAGAGTCAATAATCTAGATTACACAGTAATGATTCTAACACCCATGGAGCCTTGGTGCTGATCATGTTTTGCTCGTGGAAGAGGCTTAGTCAACGGGTCTGCAACATTCAGATCCGTATGTATCTTGCAAATCTCTATGTCTCCCACCTGGACTAGATCCCGGATGGAGTTGAAGCGTCTCTTGATGTGTTTGGTCCTTTTGTGAAATCTGGATTCCTTTGCCAAAGCAATTGCACCAGTATTGTCACAAAAGATTTTCATTGGACCCGATGCACTAGGTATGACACCTAGATCGGATATGAACTCCTTCATCCAGACTCCTTCGTTCGCTGCTTCCGAAGCAGCTATGTACTCCGCTTCACATGTAGATCCCGCTACGACGCTTTGTTTAGAACTGCACCAACTGACAGCTCCACCGTTTAAAGTAAACACGTATCCGGTTTGCGATTTAGAATCGTCCGGATCAGTGTCAAAGCTTGCATCAACGTAACCTCTTACGGTGAGCTCTTTGTCACCTCCATATACGAGAAACATATCCTTAGTCCTTTTCAGGTATTTCAGGATGTTCTTGACCGCTGTCCAGTGATCCACTCCTGGATTACTTTGGTACCTCCCTGCTAAACTTATAGCAAGGCACACATCAGGTCTGGTACACAGCATTGCATACATGATAGAGCCTATGGCTGAAGCATAGGGAACATCTTTCATTTTCTCTCTATCTTCTGCAGTGGTCGGGCATTGAGTCTGACTCAACTTCACACCTTGTAACACAGGCAAGAACCCTTTCTTTGCTTGATCCATTTTGAACTTCTTCAAAATCTTGTCAAGGTATGTGCTTTGTGAAAGTCCAATTAAGCGTCTTGATCTATCTCTATAGATCTTTATGCCTAATATGTAAGCAGCTTCCCCGAGGTCTTTCATCGAAAAACTTTTATTCAAGTATCCCTTTATGCTATCCAGAAATTCTATATCATTTCCAATCAGCAATATGTCATCCACATATAATATCAGAAATGCTACAGAGCTCCCACTCACTTTCTTGTAAATACAGGCTTCTCCAAACGTCTGTATAAAACCAAATGCTTTGATCACACTATCAAAGCGTTTATTCCAACTCCGAGAGGCTTGCACCAGTCCATAAATGGATCGCTGGAGCTTGCACACTTTGTTAGCTCCCTTTGGATCGACAAAACCTTCTGGTTGCATCATATACAACTCTTCTTCCAGAAATCCATTCAGGAATGCAGTTTTGACATCCATCTGCCAAATTTCATAATCATAAAATGCGGCAATTGCTAACATGATTCTGACAGACTTAAGCATCGCTACGGGTGAGAAGGTCTCATCGTAGTCAAACCCTTGAACTTGTCGAAAACCTTTTGCGACAAGTCGAGCTTTATAGACAGTAATATTACCGTCAGCGTCAGTCTTTTTCTTGAAGACCCATTTATTCTCAATTGCTTGCCGATCATAGGGCAAGTCAACCAAAGTCCATACTTTGTTCTCATACATGGATCCCATCTCAGATTTCATGGCTTCAAGCCACTTTGCGGAATCTGGGCTCACCATCGCTTCTTCATAATAAGTAGGTTCATCATGATCTAGTAGCATGACTTCCAGAATTGGATTACCGTACCACTCTGGTGCAGATCTTACTCTGGTTGATCTACGTGGTTCAGTAGTATCTTGTCCTGAAGTTTCATGATCATCATCATTAGCTTCCTCACTAATTGGTATAGGTGTCGCAGAAACAGTTTTCTGTGATGTACTATTTTCCAATAAGGGAGCAGGTACAGTTACCTCGTCAAGTTCTACTTTCCTCCCACTCACTTCTTTCGAGAGAAACTCCTTCTCTAGAAATGATCCATTCTTAGCAACGAATGTCTTGCCTTCGGATCTGTGATAGAAGGTGTACCCAACAGTCTCCTTTGGGTATCCTATGAAGACACATTTCTCCGCTTTGGGTTCGAGCATATCAGGTTGAAGCTTTTTCACATAAGCATCGCAGCCCCAAACTTTAAGAAACGACAACTTTGGTTTCTTGCCAAACCATAGTTCATAAGGCGTCGTCTCAACGGATTTTGATGGTGCCCTATTTAACGTGAATGCGGCCGTCTCTAAAGCATAACCCCAAAATGATAGCGGTAAATCAGTAAGAGACATCATAGATCGCACCATATCTAGTAAAGTACGATTACGACGTTCGGACACACCATTACGCTGTGGTGTTCCGGGTGGCGTGAGTTGCGAAACTATTCCACAATTTTTCAAATGTACACCAAACTCGTAACTCAAATATTCTCCTCCACGATCAGATCGTAGAAACTTTATTTTCTTGTTACGATGATTTTCAACTTCACTCTGAAATTCTTTGAACTTTTCAAATGTTTCAGACTTGTGTTTCATTAAGTAGATATACCCATATCTGCTTAAATCATCTGTGAAGGTGAGAAAATAACGATATCCGCCACGAGCCTCAATATTCATCGGACCACATACATCGGTATGTATGATTTCCAATAAATCTGTTGCTCTCTCCATAGTACCGGAGAACGGTGTTTTAGTCATCTTGCCTATGAGGCACGGTTCGCAAGTACCAAGTGATTCATAATCAAGTGGTTCCAAAAGCCCATCAGTATGGAGTTTCTTCATGCGCTTTACACCGATATGACCTAAACGGCAGTGCCACAAATAAGTTGCACTATCATTATCAACTCTGCATCTTTTGGTTTCAACATTGTGAATATGTGTATCACTACTATCGAGATTCATCAAGAATAGACCACTCTTCAAAGGTCCATGACCATAAAAGATATTACTCATATAAATAGAACAACCATTATTCTCTGATTTAAATGAATAACCGTCTCGCATTAAACAAGATCCAGATATAATGTTCATGCTCAACGCTGGCACCAAATAACAATTATTTAGGTCTAATATTAATCCCGAAGGTAGATGTAGAGGTAGCGTGCCGACCGCGATCACATCGACTTTGGAACCGTTTCCCACGCGCATCGTCACCTCGTCCTTTGCTAGTGTCCGCTTATTCCGTAGTCCCTGTTTCGAGTTGCAAATATTAGCAACAGAACCAGTATCAAATACCCAGGTGCTACTGCGAGCTCTAGTAAGGTACACATCAATAACATGTATATCACATATACCTTTGTTCACCTTGCCATCCTTCTTATCCGCCAAATACTTGGGGCAGTTCCGCTTCCAGTGACCAGTCTGCTTGCAGTAGAAGCACTCAGTTTCAGGCTTAGGTCCAGACTTGGGTTTCTTCTCCTGAGCAGCAACTTGCTTGCTGTTCTTCTTGAAGTTCCCCTTCTTCTTCCCTTTGCCCTTTTTCTTGAAACTAGTGGTCTTGTTGACCATCAACACTTGATGCTCCTTCTTGATTTCTACCTCCGCAGCTTTCAGCATTGCGAAGAGCTCGGGAATAGTCTTGTTCATCCCTTGCATATTATAGTTCATCACGAAGCTCTTGTAGCTTGGTGGCAGTGATTGGAGAATTCTGTCAATGACGCAATCATCTGGAAGATTAACTCCCATCTGAATCAAGTGATTATTATACCCAGACATTTTGAGTATATGCTCACTGACAGAACTGTTCTCCTCCATCTTGCAGCTATAGAACTTATTGGAGACTTCATATCTCTCAATTCGGGCATTTGCTTGAAATATTAACTTCAACTCCTGGAACATCTCATATGCTCCATGACGTTCAAAACGTCGTTGAAGTCCCGATTCTAAGCCGTAAAGCATGGCACACTGAACTATCGAGTAGTCATCAGCTTTGCTCTGCCAGACGTTCATAACATCTGGTGTTGCTCCAGCAGCAGGCCTGGCACCCAGCGGTGCTTCCAGGACGTAATTCTTCTGTGCAGCAATGAGGATAATCCTCAGGTTACGGACCCAGTCCGTGTAATTGCTACCATCATCTTTCAACTTTGCTTTCTCAAGGAACGCATTAAAATTCAACGGAACAACAGCACGAGCCATCTATCTACAATCAACATAAACAAGCAAGATACTATCAGGTACTAAGTTCATGATAAGTTTAAGTTCAGTTAATCAAATTACTTAAGAACTCCCACTTAGATAGACATCCCTCTAATCCTCTAAGTGATCACGTGATCCAAATCAACTAAACCATAACCGATCATCACGTGAGATGGAGTAGTTTTCAATGGTGAACATCGTTATGTTGATCATATCTACTATATGATTCACGCTCGACCTTTCGGTCTCTGTGTTCCGAGGCCATATCTGCATATGCTAGGCTCGTCAAGTTTAACCTGAGTATTCTGCGTGTGCAAAACTGGCTTGCACCCGTTGTAGATGGACGTAGAGCTTATCACACCCGATCATCACGTGGTGTCTGGGCACGACGAACTTTGGCAACGGTGCATACTCAGGGAGAACACTTCTTGATAATTTAGTGAGAGATCATCTTATAATGCTACCGTCAATCAAAGCAAGATAAGATGCATAAAAGATAAACATCACATGCAATCAATATAAGTGATATGATATGGCCATCATCATCTTGTGCTTGTGATCTCCATCTCCGAAGCACCGTCATGATCACCATCGTCACCGGCGCGACACCTTGATCTCCATCGTAGCATCGTTGTCGTCTCGCCAATCTTATGCTTCCACGACTATCACTACCGCTTAGTAATAAAGTAAAGCATTACATCGCGATTGCATTGCATACAATAAAGCGACAACCATATGGCTCCTGCCAGTTGCCGATAACTTGGTTACAAAACATGATCATCTCATACAATAAAATCAGCATCATGCCTTGACCATATCACATCACAACATGCCCTGCAAAAACAAGTTAGACGTCCTCTACTTTGTTGTTGCAAGTTTTACGTGGCTGCTACGGGCTTAAGCAAGAACTCATCTCACCTACGCATCAAAACCACAACGATAGTTTGTCAAATAGACTCCGTTTTAACCTTCTCAAGGACCGGGCGTAGCCACACTCGGTTCAACTAAAGTTGGAGAGACAGTCGCCTGCAAGCCATCTATGTGCAAAGCACGTCGAGGGAACCGGTCTCGCGTAAGCGTACGCGTAAGGTTGGTCCGGGTCGTCTCGTCCAACAATACCGCCGAACCAAAGTATGACATGCTGGTAGGCAGTATGACTTGTATCGCCCACAACTCACTTGTGTTCTACTCGTGCAAATAACATCAAACCATAAAACCTAGGCTCGGATGCCACTGTTGGGGAACGTAGTAATTTCAAAATTTTCCTACGCACACGCAAGATCATGGTGATGCATAGCAACGAGGGGGAGAGTCTGATCTACGTACCCTTGTAGATCACAACGGAAGCGTTGACACAACGTAGAGGAAGTAGTCGTACGTCTTCTTCCCGATCCGACCGATCCAAGCACCGTTACTCTGGCACCTCCGAGTTCTTAGCACACGTTCAGCTCGATGACGATCCCCGGGCTCCGATCCAGCAAAGCTTCGGGGAGGAGTTCCGTCAGCACGACGGCGTGGTGACGATCTTGATGTACTACCGACGTAGGGCTTCGCCTAAGCACTACAACGATATGATCGAGGTGGAATTTGGTGGCAGGGGGCACCGCATACGGCTAAGGAACGATCTCAATGATCAACTTGTGTGTCTAGAGGTGCCCCCTGCCCCCGTATATAAAGGTTGCCAGGGGAAGGGCTGGCCGGCCAAAGGAGGAGGGCGCAGGAGGAGTCCTACTCCTACCGGGAGTAGGACCCCCCCCCCCCAATCCTACTCCTAATAGGACTCCTCGAGAGAGAGAGGGAGAAGGGGGCCGGCCACCTCTCCTAGTCCTAATAGGACTAGGGGAGGGGGGAGGCGCGCAGCCCACCTTGGGCTGCCCCTTTCACCTTTCCACTAAGGCCCAATAAGGCCCATTTGGTTCCCGGGGGGTTCCGGTAACCTCCCGGTACTCCGGTAAAATTCCCGATTTCACCCGGAACACTTCCGATGTCCAAACATAGGCTTCCAATATATCAATCTTTATGTCTCGACCATTTTGAGACTCCTCGTCATGTCCGTGATCACATCCGGGTCTCCGAAAAACCTTCGGTACATCAAAATGCATAAACTCATAATCACTGTCATCGTAACGTTAAGCGTGCGGACCCTACGGTTCGAGAACAATGTAGACATGACCGAGACACGTCTCCGGTCAATAACCAATAGCGGGACCTGGATGCCCATATTGGCTCCTACATATTCTACGAAGATCTTTATCGGTCAGACCGCATAACAACATACGTTGTTCCCTTTGTCATCGGTATGTTACTTGCCCGAGATTCGATCGTCGGTATCCAATACCTAGTTCAATCTCGTTATTGGCAAGTCTCTTTACTCGTTCCGTAATACATCATCTCACAACTAACATCTTAGTTATAATGCTTGCAAGGCTTATGTGATGTGTATTACCGAGAGGGCCCAGAGATACCTCTCCGACAATCGGAGTGACAAATCCTAATCTCGAAATACGCCAACCCAACATCTACCATTGGAGACACCTGTAGTACTCCTTTATAATCACCCAGTTACGTTGTGACGTTTGGTAGTACCCAAAGTGTTCCTCCGGCAAACGGGAGTTGCATAATCTCATAGTCATAGGAACATGTATAAGTCATGAAGAAAGCAATAGCAACATACTAAACGATCGGGTGCTAAGCTAATGGAATGGGTCATGTCAATCAGATCATTCAACTAATGATATGACCTCGTTAATCAAATAACAACTCTTTGTTCATGGTTAGGAAACATAACCATCTTTGATTAACGAGCTAGTCAAATAGAGGCATACTAGTGACACTCTGTTTGTCTATGTATTCACACATGTATTATGTTTCCGGTTAATACAATTCTAGCATGAATAATAAACATTTATCATGATATAAGGAAATAAATAATAACTTTATTATTGCCTCTAGGGCATATTTCCTTCAGTAACACCGCTTCCTATCGATACACTAACTCATATGGTGTCACTTGAGTTGCTCCATGCTTAGATATCTGATGAGCCCATAAAGCCTCCGAAAGCACTTCATGCCACTTTCTTGGATGCTCCTTAATTTTCTTCTTTATAAGCTTAATTAAAGTTTTATTGCTAGATTCAGCCTGTCTGTTAGCTTGAGCATAATAAGGCGACGAATTTAACAATTTAATTCTAAAAGATTCAGCAAACTCACGAAATTGATGAGACATAAAAGAAGAACCTTGATCAGTAGTCAAAGTTTGAGGAATACCGAATCTGCGAATAATATGCTCCAAAACAAAATTAATTACTTTCTTATGGGTCATATTTCTTAAAGGAATTGCTTCGGTCCATTTGGTAAAATAATCTGTAGCTACTAGGACGAAGCGATGACCTTTAGATGAAGCAAGATATATTTGACCAATAAAATCTAAACCCCATCCTCTAAACGGCCATGGCTTAATAATGGGATGCATCATAGCTGCAGGTGCCAATTGAACATTTCCAAATTTCTGGCATTCTCCACACCCTTTATAATAGCGAAAACAGTCCCCTAACATCGTCGACCAATAAAAACCTGCTCTTTTCAATAACCATTGCATCTTATGAGCCAACTGATGTGTTCCGCATAGCCCTTCATGTACTTCACCATAGCTACTCTTGACCGATCAGGACCTAAACACTTTAAAAGTAATCCATCTATTGTTCGACGGTACAACTCACCATCTAGCAAAGTATATTTTAAAGCTTGTCGCCGAATTTTTCTATCTCTTGCTTGCCCGGGATCCTTTAGATGATTAACCAAAGGAGTTCTCCAATCACCTGGTTCTAAATTAGTTGCTGATTCGGTTATTTGTGACTCCTGCACCGAATCTTCTTTGCCATGTACTATTTGCTGCTGGATTGAACAAGGACCTGTTGCATCCTTTAGCAAATTAATAGCTTACATATCAACATTACTATTAACAACATCTAGCATCGGTTTCTCTACTATGAAAAACTTTCCCCTACTGATTTGGTATCTGGATGCTTGCTGTGCTAAGCAATTAGCTCTAGAATTGTCTTCCCTAGGTATATGACTGATAGTGAAAGTATTCAGAGACTTAATTATATCTAAACATCGGTCCAAATAGTTGTTTAATAATCCATCAAAACATTGTAATTCACCACCAATTTTCCGGACTACCAACAGTGAATCTCCAAAAGCCTCTATATCCTTTACACCCATATCTACTAAATTTTGTAAACCAAACAACAAAGCTTCATATTCAGCTTGGTTATTTGTACAAGGATATTCCAAATGGACCAATGTTTCATAAACGACATTGTTTGGTGAAATTAAAACATTACGGATGCCTTATCCCTCCCTACAAACTGATCCATCAAAATAAAACTTCCACATGCACACACTGACATAATTAATATCTTCTTCATCCTTAATCCTATGATCAACAATAAAATCAGCGATGACTTGACCTTTCATAGTACGCAACGACTCATATGCCAAGTCATATTCTATTAGTGCATAAGCCCATTTTCCAATCCTACCACTAAGAATCGGCTGCTGCAGCACATATTTAATCACGTCGACTTGGCAAGCTACTACACATGTACTATAAAGTAAATATGGCCAGAATTTTGTACATGCATAATATAAAGATAAACATAATTTTTCCATAAACACGTACCGACTCTCAGGGTCAAGCAAGCGACGGCTCAAGTATGCAATGATGTACTCCTTCCCGTTGTTCTCTTGTGCTAAAACTGCACCGATCATCTTGTCTTGTGCGGCAATGTATAACCTGAACGGCACAACAGACTTGGGTGATCGAAACAACGGAGGACTTGACAAATACCATTTTATATTATTAAAAGCCTCTCGTTGTTCTGCCCCCCAAGTGAATTCGGCTTCATGTTTTAACCGAAGTAAAGGAACAAACGATTCAATTTTTTCGCAAGGTTAGATATGAATCATCTCAAGTAATTAATTTTTCCTAACAATTTCTGCACATCCCTCTTACATGTGGGCTCCTCCAATTTTCTGATTGCCTCTTCCTTCTTAGGATCAATCTCTATGCCATGCTCATGAATTATAAAACCTAAGAACTTACCAGCCGATACACCGAAAGCACATTGAGTGGATTCATTTTCAGCCCATACCGACACATTCTTTCAAAAGCTAATCGCAAATCGGCTAAATGATGATCAAACCCATCCGATATAACAACTACATCATCAATATATATATTTCTAATATGATGCCTAGAAGATCATGAAAAATCAGATTCATAGCATGTTGGTATGTAGCTCCGACATTCTTCAATCTAAAAGGCATAACAGTCCACTCAAATTAACCAACAAAACCAGGGCATCGAAAAGCATTCTTAAACATATCTTCTTCGGCCATAAATATCTGATTAACCAGCATTACCATCTAAAAAATTGATTACTTTATGTCCAGAAGCATCGTTAATCAACATGTCGGCCATAAGCATAGGATATTCATCTTTAGGGGTAGCCTTATTCAAATCCCTAAAATCAATACATACTCTAACCTTATCAGTATTTTTCTTTTCAACAGGAACAATATTAGAAATTCTGCATATCTACACGGTCGAATAAACTGAGCTTTTAACAACCGATCAATTTCATCTTTGATGCGGTCATATATACTAGGATTGAATCGCCTAAGGGGCCGTTTATGCAGCCTAAAACCAGATTTAATAGGCAATTTGTGTGCAACTAAGTCCCTACTCAAACCGGGCATCTCAATATAATTCCAAGCAAAGCAATCAACAAATTCCCTAAGAAATGCACGTACCTTTCCTCTCTGATCGCCCCCCATATTAGCATTAATAAATGTAGGTATAGGGACACTTCCATCACCAATATCAACTTCCTCAAGTGGGTCAGCCGATGAGAATCCTTGTCCAAGCTTCTCCATGTCATCGAAATCCTCAATAGCTTCATGCATATCATTCTTTCCTGAACGATACTCCTCAACACGCATTTGCATCCATTTAACACTATCTTCCTTATTCATTGTTCACAAGGATAAGTCATTAAGCCGGCTACACTAGCCGGATGTGCATGTACAGGAACAAAACCATCCCTGCCAATACTAATATAATCATAATCTAATAAATCTCTACCCGTCAAGCATCGCATATCACCGTGTTGCTAATCAACCGGAGCGTCAACCAAAGCAATGCAGGCCGAATTATCCGCATCAACCACTTCAACATCATCATCAACCCACTGAATCAAACATTGATGTAGAGTACAAGGGATGCAACAATTTGCTTGAATCCAATCGTGCCCCAAAAGAATATTATATCGGCCTTTGACATCAACAACGAAGAAAAGCAGTCGGCAATGTTTTGCTCCCAACGGTGAGCTCCGTAGAAATAACACCCTTATCTTAAGACAAGTCTCCTGAGAACCCACTAAGTCCCATATTGGTTTTCATTAGTTCTTCCTCTTTTCGGCCCAATTCAGAAAAAACCGAAAAGGCATGATATTAACACCGGCACCACCATCAACAAGCATACGACCAATAGGCTTACAATCAATGTGAACCTTAATAAACAAAGGCTTTAGGTGTTGTCCATGCTTGTCTGGTTTCTCAAATGTAACAATTTTTGGGCCAAGAACAATCTCTGCAACTTCAGCCTCTTCAGCCTTAGGCGCACGAAATTCAGCGGGTAGCTTAAATACCATATTAATGTCCATATCCGCAGGCATATCCTCTTTATCCCCAGAGTTTCCATCCATGACCATGTCACCAACAATGTTGCCTTCCTCCCTTGCGATGCGCTTCTCTTTCCAAGTCATATTTGAAGGCACCATTGGTTTATCTTGATTGAACCACTTGTCGCGCTTCTTCCCAACTAACTCCTCTCTAATTTCCAATGCCCGCAGCTGCCGGACCCTTCTTTTCTTAGTGTGTGTGAGCCCCGTTGGGCACCATCGAAGCTTCGGTTTAGTTCCTAGTGCCACTAACCTAATTCTGCTGCCCCCCGAGTTCCTCGGCCTGTACTGATGTGCTGCTGCTTGGGGAGCAAACATTTTGTGTTTGGCCAAAAGAATTCTGTATTCATCAGTTGTGCTAGCGGTCCCATCTTTCTGCATATTGGGCCCCAAATCAGCATCTGAGTTGCTTCCTTTTGCTGGAATTTCCTTTTGCTGCGATGCATCAGGCCCCTGTTGCTGCAATGCATCATCACTAATCTTTTCTGAACCTGGAACTCTTTTCTGAACTGAACCCAATCTAAAACCTCCAATCATGATTGTTTCTGGATCAGGAGCAACACCTGCAGCTGATTTGAGCTTACCATTATCAACATTATGGGCAGCACCCAATCCAGGTTGGTTCATAATAGCACAACCAGACCTACATTCATCATGTTCAACTAAATTTCTTACATCACCCTTAGATCTGACCGGTACCCATGCAAACTTATGGCCACCTATGTGAACCTTGCCATCCGTATTGTGTCTAGGCAATCTGCTCTATGCAAATCTTTTGCTGGATGAGCTATCTTCAGCCCCTTTGCGTGAACCATCTATACCATGCATGTTTGGTCTGAACATAGGCCTAGGCGGGATCCATCCTGGTTGAAAATAACCTGCTGGCCCTATAGGATATGGCGCCCAAGGATTAAAACCCTATGGAGGAATTTCCGGATACATAGGAGGTGCACAGCCCCAATATGTTGGCTCCATTGCGAAATATGGCTGCTGGTCGTATGAATTTCTTTGCCATTGATCATGACCGGCAGGTCCAGAAGGAGATCTAGGATGTTTATTACCTCCAAGCCGGTTAAATACATTGGTGGCCTTGCATGAAGTGTATTTCTCCAACAACATGTTGACTGTCGGCTTTGGCCTCGGAGCCTGTCTCCTTCTTCCATTAACTTTCGACACTCCTACTTCTGGTTTCTTTGGTTTGATCATCCTTGGAGGAGCACTATCATCACCAACATTTTTTTCTCTTGCGAATTCGGTCTGATCCGACTGAATAAGCTTTTTCTTATTCTCAAACTCAACCACATTGATAGGAAAAGGATCACTATCGAGATTCATCTTAGTACCTTCTGTAAATACCAATCTTCCATCTTTAATGGCCGATTGCACCTACCGACGAAACACATTACAATTGTTAGTAGCATGAGAAAAAGAGTTATGCCATTTACAATAGGCTCTTCAACCCAGTTCTTCTTGAGATGGAATCACATGCCCTTCTTTTATTATAATTAACTTCCCTTGCAACAACATATCAAAAATCTTGTCACACTTACTAAAATCAAAAGTATATTTGATTTCCTCTCTTTTAGCTGATGTGGGTTTCAGGGCAGCACATGCAAAAGGTTTTGACTTAGGTGCTCGAACCCATTCGGCCATACATATATCAACATCATCTTCATTAACCGAATCACTATCATGCTCTACAACATTAACCACATGTTTTTCCTTGTCTTTGTTCTTATTATCTCTAAACCGGCTGTATGGTTTAACTTATTTAGCATGGTTTTCCTGTGCCCAAGCCTTTTGCAAAACTTGGTTAACATCTGAAAATTCTTGCGCTTCCAATTTATCTCTAATATGAGCAAGCAAACCTGAAAAGGCAAGATCAGCTAAATCTTTTTCAGCTATGGTCAAACTGAAGCATCAGTTTTTGACATCTCTAAATCTTTTAATATAATCATAAATAGATTCATTGTGTTTTTGCTTAACCATGATCAAATATGAAAGTCTAAGTTCAGTTTCACCACCATAAAAGTACTCATGAATTTTTTTGCTCCAATTGAGCCCATGTTGCAATAGAATTAGGAGCAAGCGATATAAACCAAGTAAATGCAGTACCAGATAAAGACAAAGGAAATAATTTCACTCTACAAATATCTGATGTACCAACTTCACTGCATTGTGCTAAAAATTGTCCTACATGCTCAAAGGTTGATCTACCATTTTCTCTTGTGAACTTAACAAAATCTGGAATTCTAAACCCAAGAGGATAAGGTGTTGTGTCGAAATATTCAGGGTAGGGTTTTTGATATGCACGTGCTCTACCCTTAGGTTCCAAGCCAAATTCTCTAAGTATATTAGCAAGTTGATCCTTAAAATTTTCGGTAGGCTACGGAGAACTAGTTTGTGGCATAAATGCACCATAAGTACGTGGCGGTAACTCTGAGAAAGAAGTTTGAGTATGATACATTTGCTGCGGAGAACCATTAAAACACGCATCGGGCACCGGCCCGTAAGGAACCCCGGTACCAATAGGTGGCAAGGGTGGTGTGCTATATGTTACTGTTTGATAGTAGGGTTGCTGCAGATTGGAATTAAAGCCAACACTTCGGTTATTGTTGCTGAAATTTTGTGGAACCAAAGTCAGAGCAGGAGTAGCAGCAGTAGGTACAAAATTATTGGCCGAATTTCCAATGTAATTCTGGCCACTTTGGTTATTGCTTAACCGGGTGTGGGGCTGCACATTGGGTACTGCAACGGGTGTATGCATAGGGTTAGGTACATTAGTAAACCTACTATTTTTTGGACGCATCGGCTGTTCCTCATAACGTTCATCATTGGCCTGTAGTACCATTGAATGAATTTGACGAGGCAAGCTGATCTGAATATCCTTATTAAATTGCTCTCTGAACTCTTCAAATTTGTTAGCTATAGATTCAGTAATCGTGTGTGCCATGTCTATCGTTTGTTTGCCGTATTACTAGCTACAGATGCATCAATTAGATGTGCAATCTCTTCTATACAAGCAGCTTTACTTACCCCAGCAGGATGACTTGGTGTAGCTACCTTCTGGATGACGCCGTTTCTTGTTCTTTGGAAGCCCGCCAACTTCCACTTCAGCTTTTCCACCCTCTCTTCCTCAAGCTCATGTTCGAGTTTCTGCCATTCATCCTCAGGCAGATCCTCAAGTGTGACGGCGATGATGTTGTTGGGGTTGAGATCACTCCCGTCCTTGGGGTCGGTGCTCATTGTGTTCCTCTTCTTCTTCCCCATCGGAGTTGCCAATTGTGTTGCTGCGCGAAAATGATCCACACAGCACCACAGAATCCTCACTTTCGTGGACGTAAACCGACCGTTTTTCAATGCAAAACGGCAAAGATCAGCCAAACCCTAGAGTTGCTAGGGCTGGGTAGAAACTACGAGCTAGGTGCTGGAAAGAAAAAAACATAGGAGAAAAAGTAATGTAAGATTGCAAAAGGATCAATTGGTTCCCTTTTTCCAATTGGCCAAGGCCTATATATAAGGCACGCAAGACTTTGCGTTTAGGATCAGGACTCCAGGTCCAAACCGAATAGGTTATAGCCACTTTAAGTTGGTTGCTATGTATACAGAAAAACCTGCCTGCTAGCCATGTTCCCCTGCCATGTCTCGTACAGGGCTTCATTGGCGTACAATACAAATAATAAAGGATGTGTCTAGGACACATCTAGATGTGCTTTAGTTATTGCACATCTAAATAAGTGAATCAAGTATAAAGAGAAAAAAAAAGAAAATATTCACACGAATCTTAATGTAAGATTAATGACATATGATTTAGATGTGCAATACTTATGACACATCTAGATGTGCTTTAGCAAAACTGAATAATAAAATACTCCGGCCAGGACGCTAATCACACCAGATAATAGAAGTTTTATACTAGTTGCCTTGTTCACTTGCGCTACCCTCCATCCAGATGTCTTCCCTTCTGCTTTTGCCCCAAGGAAATAACTTGCTTTGCCTGACTTGGTGTCTCTGCACTGAACATTAGCATATACACTGATCTGGCAGATCAAATAAACTTGGTAGCCAAATTATACCTGCAACAACCTGGCCATCCCTCGGACCAGGCCTCGCCAAGCCCGACGCAGAAAACCCAGACCGAGCCCGGCCAGGCTCGAGCGTAGGGCCTAGAAAATCAGGCCCAAGCCTGGCCCACATGTGTAAAAGCCTGTCGGGCCTTGAGCCGGGCCCCTTCGGTAAATCGCAAAAACGGCGGGCCTGGGCCCGGCCCGGGTGCATTGTCGGGCTGGGCCGGGCCGGGTATAGTTGGGAGCATTTAATTGAGGGAGGCTCCTGTTCGGCCGGCCCACGACGCGAACTCATGATGTGCCACTATAACAGACGAAGTGTTCTGCTAACCACTACAGCTGGTAACCGCAAGTGACTGGGAAGAATGCGAAAGGTTTAGGAACCATTGTATCCGTGCTAGTTATTAGGTTTTTGAATTATTTGTAAACAATTTTTTATGAAAAAGGGTTCATCAAATTTCAAAAAAAAATTACGAATTTGTAAAAACAGTTCCTTGTTTTAAAAAAAGTTTATCAAATTTGAAAAAAGTTTCATCGGTTTTAAAAAAGTTCATCAAATTTGAAAATAGTTCATTCTCTTTTCTAAGTTCATCAAATCTGCAAAAACTTCATCGAATTTGAAAAAGTTTAGCAATTTTGAAAATGTTCATCAAATTTGAAAAAGTTCATCGAATTTGAAAAAGTTCATTGAACTTCAAAAAAAATCATCGATTCTGGAGAAAGTTCATCGATAAAATAAAAATGAAAAATAAAAAGTAAAAAAGAAAAAGAGATACGAACGAAAGAGTTTTTTTTTTGGAATTGTATGAAGGAAAGAGTAAAGAAGATATAATTGTGCACCTAAGTTGATGCCCGTGGTTAGCGCAGTGAAGAATGACCGGGAGGTCGCACGTTCGAATACCATCGGCCGCCCCTGCATTTTTGTGTTTTCTATACAAACAGAAAGAAAGGGGAAATGGGCCGAGCCCAAGTAGCCGCCAGTTCATGAACAGGCTCTTAAGCGCCAAATAGGATTCACCAATAATTCAAGGGTAGTTTTCCCTTTTTAAATTTTGTTCACAAACCAAAAATTTCACCTTTTTATATTTCCTGTTTTCATTTTTTAAAAAAATTCAGAAAATGTTCATGTTTCAAAATTTGTTCACAAATTTAATTCTTTTAGCATTTTTGTGTTTTCTATACAAACAGAAAGAAAGGGGAAATGGGCCGAGCCCAAGTAGCCGCCAGTTCATGAACAGGCTCTTAAGCGCCAAATAGGATTCACCAATAATTCAAGGGTAGTTTTCCCTTTTAAAATTTTGTTCACAAACCAAAAATTTCACCTTTTTATATTTCCTGTTTTCATTTTTTAAAAAAATTCAGAAAATGTTCATGTTTCAAAATTTGTTCACAAATTTAATTCTTTTAGGGAATATAAAATATTGTTAACAACGTCAGAAAATGTTCCTGTTTTCAAATTTTATTCACAAATTCAGAAAACATTCATGTTTCAAAATTTGTTCACAAATTAACAATGTTTTCATTTTAAAATTTTCTCCACGAATTAAAAACTCTTAAGGAATTTAAAAAATCGTTCCCGTTTTTCCAAATTTGTTCACAAATTCATTAAATGGCCGGGTTTCAAAATTTGTTCACAAATTTAAATGTTCATGAATGTTTTCCTAATTTAAATGGCCGGGTCAGAAAATATTTTGGAATTTTAAAAAAATGTTCATGTTTTCCTAATTTTGTTCGAAATTCAAAAATGCCCAAGAATTATAAAAATTGTTCTTGTGTTCCAAATTGTTTTCACAGATTCAAAAATATTCCTGTTTTCAATTTTGGTTCACATATTCAAAAATTCCCATTTCAGCATGTTTTCAAAATTTGTTAGCAAGTTAAAAAAATGTTCAAATTTTTGTAACAAAATAGTTTGTAATTTTGAAAAACATTCGATTTTTCATTCTTTAATGTTTTTCATAAAATGTTCAGCGTTTACAAAAAGTTGTTCATAATTTTGAAAAATGTTGTCGTATTCAATCGTTGTTCCTATTGTGTTGAATTTTTTTATTTTCCTAAATAATGTTGTTGTTTCAAAAAAGTGTTTGTTTTTAGAAATCTCGTTTGATATTTTTTTTAATGTTGAAATCTGCCACGTATTTTAGTTCATATATACTGAGCTGTCATTTTACATAGCAAATACTGGGCTTGTGTTTGATCCGTCGCCCACATGTTTTATGGAATTTTGCAAAGTGGTTTTATTTTTTGCTGTTGCCGGTAGTTTATTTAAGATTCGCACTGCCAATCATTCACAATAGCTAGCCAATTGCAGTGGCTAGCACATCACACGCATCTGCAGCAGGTGGCGAGTTTCATTGCGAAGGCTGAGCCACAGCGGATGGGCCAGCCCAGGTAAGCTGCCTCCTATGCGAAACTGCAACTCCTTGCCGCAATAAGTGGCATATAGGAGGTCCGGGGTAATTCCCCTCAAACAAAAATAAAGATCTCTATTTTTAATGAATGAATTGGTTGAATAGTCCCCTCACTTTTAACCGGTTTATTTTCAACCGGTTTTTTTCAACCGGTTTTTTTTCGTCCCACCTCCCACCACCCCCTCCCACCGGTTTTTCTCTTTCTCGTCTGGCCGACAATACCCAACGTATTTATGGTAATCAATCACAATTAATCCACGTATGATAAGGCTATAAACTTAGAAATCTCAAATATGATAATTATAATAATAAATCAATCCATGTATGGTAAGGCTATAACTAAGGAAATTTCGAATATGGTAATTATCACCAAATCAAAGCTTTCCAAAAAAGTTCTTCTTGCCATACCCTAATCATGACCTCCTCATCCTGAGGCATTATCTCTACTCTTAATGGAGCAGTTGCTAGGATTGCATCCACTGTTATTATTCGTCTGGTTTATTTTCGTCCGGTTTATTTTCGTCTTTCCTTCCACCATCCCATGTACCGAAAGCCAAACGGATCAGAACTTCCATGTGGACACAAATTATTTAGTAATGTCTTTATGGGAGAGAATCAATCACGGTTAATCTCTAATCAATATTTAAAAATCAAATCTAAATTAATTAACTTACCATAAGTCGGTCAATCACTGATTAATCTTTCCATACGTAGTCAAATTACATCAAAGGAAATGTTTCGATTATAGCAGTACACTGCTACAAACCGAGCGAGTCGGGCTTTCACCCCGCACCGCACGACTCTTCTCTCCCCCTCGCCGCCTCCCGCCTCGGGCCGCTCGCCGTTCGTCTTCCCGAGGGACGCAGCCGCACCACCGCGCTCAGCTGCTCCCTCACCTCCCCCGCCGTCCTCACCCGTAGGACGCCGCCGCACCTCTCCTCTGCATCACCCTGTTGGCGGGATCCAGGTCACGGGGCTAATGACCTCATCATCTCTGACGGCGGATCTGGTCATCGGCGAGGAGGCCGAGCCTCATGCTTCGGCCACAGCCACCCCGACCTCGTTGTATGTACGCCTCCTCATCCACCCCCTTCCCTGTCCAATTTTGCTTTATTTTGGTTCGTCTTTCATCCCGTCCAAACCGGACTTTTTACCTTACGATGCCCGCCTCCTATGTTTCTGCATTAACTAACACGGCGTCGCGTGATCGTGGAGCAGCAGGGTTGAGAGGATGGGTCTCAGTGATGGGCGGATGGCGTTCGTCGTGTGAGCGAAAATAGTATGTAACTCATGGAGTGCAAGCTCTTGTGCGGCTACATGGCGACGCTCGACTGTAGCGTTGAGACGTAGGGCACGTGCGCCATGATGTCGTGCTTCACCATCGCCTCCCCTAGCTTTCTCTCAAGGCATCGTGGTCTCGATGGGTTGGGGCTCGCCTCCCGCACTCCTCTTTGTCATGTACAAAAACCAAGGTGACCCCTAGGTACTCTCAACGCTTGGTCTAGAAATCCCTCGAATTCGTTGCCCAAGCCGAGTGTTGTGATCTGACGGTCGGTCATCGTGCAGGTGTCGAATTATTGAGGGAGGCTTCAGATCGTCCTGGGCATGGAGATGAGGTTGGCCATTAAGGATGTGGGTGAAGGTCACGTCGTTTCTTCTCCTGGCTCCAATATCCACTGCTGATATTTTGAGTTCTTTGATCTGAGAAAGAACCATGGGAACGTAAGGCTTCTAACCCAACATGATTTAATTACCCTTTTCACTTTTGTATTTTATAAGTACATAAGCATTCAGTTCTTCTATCCTTTGTACGAGGATGCAATTCACTCCAAACATGTAAACAGTGTCACATCTTACAGAAGCTTCTAATTTTTTACAATGAGTATGGTACATAAACCAATGTGCTTGGGCTGTGCTTTGTGTTTCTGTCATGCCTTGTCTTTAGAAGGCACCGTGATGAATGCTAATTTAATAGAGGAGAATCAAGCAAGCGATGTGCAATGATTTTAATGAATTTTAATGACCATATTCTACACTTAATGATGATTGATAGTCGATTTATGGTTTCTCCCACTTTAGTAAGAAAGATGTGGTGTACAGAATCTTGCAAAAATGGAGGATATGGATTTGGGGCACGAACTGTCCCGACAACGGCGGTGCTGCCTACCAACACCATGTGCAAGACTGCCTGACTTGTCCTCTATCTTAATGGTAAGTTTCTCTCTTTTTCTATCTCGTGGTCTCCTTGATTTGTCTTTCGAGAAAGGATTGAAAGTAGTTTGGGTGGTTCAATTAATTCAATGCCCAACAATATCATCAGTTGTCAGCAAGAAGTTACTCCAAATTCCATCGCCTAACAATATCATCAGTTATAAGAAGTTAGGAGTTTGGTACGTACCCCAGTGCAAGAGACCATGGATGCAAAAGGTACTTCTGCTAGAGTAAGATTAGATAGTCAAATTGTAGACAAACAGCAGTGTGCATTGGCATTGCAACTTCTGACATGGGATATTTGTGTAGTCAGATAATTAGGAACCTGGACTACAAGGGCAAATGGGAGGCACCTTTCATCGACATTCAGCCCAGGGAACTTCAACTTTTCCATTGTTGTACATTCATACTACTGTCCATGTATCACTTCTGCTCAACTATAATACACGGAAACATAAAAGCTCATGTTTTTCCCTTGTTTGTACAGAGTACAAGGATGATTCCTACATCTATGCATTGATATGCTGAACCACATTGGCATTGAGCCAAGCCAGGTTAGTGCTTCAAAAATTCTGAAAAAATCTGTGAAATGTTGTTGACACTTTGTTAAGTATTTGGTTTAACTATGTGTGTTTGATTCTTATCCTATGAAGCATAATTAAAGTGTTGACTCTATTTGACATTTTGATGTATTATGTCTAATTAGTAGCATTTGACTTTTGTTTCATTTCAGATGTCTGATGTAGACAACTAAGGCAATGGCTATTGCATTGTAGGACGAGAAGGTCCAACGCGGTGGCGGCGGGTACATACCCAACGCGGCGACCCGTGGGCGCACCGGTTCTAGGGGCTTGAGAGCTGGGGCCGGCATCCAGGCGGTGAACATGGATGGTGGCGTGTGGAAGTGAGCGGTGGTGGGCAGGGAACAATGTGGCCCTGTCGGCGTCCTCTTCGTTTAGCTTGACATGATCATCGTTCAGCTGAAAACAAGATTACCTAAGGGATATTA
Organism: Triticum aestivum; assembly: GCF_018294505.1. NCBI lineage: Eukaryota > Viridiplantae > Streptophyta > Magnoliopsida > Poales > Poaceae > Triticum > Triticum aestivum. Next base: position 37,105,313 of record NC_057809.1, read on the forward strand.
ATACTAGAACATGAATGCACAATACTTTTCCGATGTGATTTTTGTAAATGGAATTAACTTTGTAGAGTTGGCATGACATGCGCCTTCACTAGCGTTAATAATAGACCCTCCCTCCTTCCAAATTCCTGACCAATCATTGTTTTTATAAGGATCCTTCTCGACTTTTGTTAGTTGTTCATCTATTGTTCATCTATGAATGAATTTAACCATGTGGTCTAACTGATTGGTCATATGAACTTATGAAGTAGTTGTCGTGTGTACTAATTGCGACAAATGGAATCCTTTGCTTTTTGCATTGTTCACTAATATCATTAATAGATATGCATGTGTTACCAATATTTCTTAATTTGGCTGACTGAGCATTACTAGGCTATAATTCTTTGTGACTTTTGATTTTGTTTGTTGTTCTGATCCTATGTCGAATCAATCCCAATCCATGGGGAAGAAGATACAAGGGGACCGACCACTGAGTCGATGATGCCGACGATCGAGGACGGCAAACATAATCATTTTGGTGTCATAGGTTCATTGGAGCTGATGCCGCCACCTCCTCGCCCCTTGGTCTTGGAGGTTGTGATGGCCAGGTCAGCGACATGGCCACGTAGTATGCCTCATTTTCTCCTATTGCGTTGTTTCTTTTTTATCATGTGATTTCTATTTTGTTTCTGTTAGCAATAATTACAGCTCCATGAAGCAAAAGAAAGCTTGAGAAATCATTTTTGTTTATACTCAAAGGCTTGGCTACCTAGGGGTGTTATTGACTCCCTACCAAAAGTTGTGTTTATACTCAAAGGCTTATGCATGCTTTCTAAAAAATATGTTGCACAATCACTGTAATTATGGTGTTATGTGAGTTAGAAGATTTCAAAAGTGCATCAATTGAGAATTACACATATTTATACATCGGACAGGGAAGCATGTATTTGATATTTCCTGCTGAAATTCAGCGTTTTCTATCGGAAGTCTAAATTTTCATATGCCAGACTTTTAAGTTAGATGGTGTGTATTATAATGATTTTTTATTGGATGTTGTGCTGTATATTTGGGTCTATGTAATATTTGTTAGGAAATTCCATAATGTATTAAGGTTCTGGTTGCAGCATCTTGGAATATTTGTTTAAAGGTAACAAAATGCTCCATCTGTTGTCTTTAATTAATGGTTAATAACAATGGAAATGCTTCGTGAGATGATTGGTCTTAAGCATAAAAGTCATGTAGGGTACTATCTACCTTGTGTAATATAGTGCACAATAAAGAGTACTATGTTTCTGTACCACTTTCTTTATTTTGTGCATCGCGTGTCTTTCTATGTATACATTATCGAATTACATTTTGTATCGAAGAATATTTTGTGTGATATGGATTTCAATTATGTTTACACGTAAAACTTGATATGCATTATGTTTATATATGCACACGATAAAAATATTTAAAAGCCCGTGGCAACGCATGGGCCTTCTACTAGTAAAAGTTAAGGTTCCTTGACATGCTTTTTCAGTGTACCCGTAGGCTACTTTTATAAAACGTTTGATAACCTAGAATGACCAGCCGGTATGAAGGTCCTACGATATTCTTATGGTCTAAGGATGCAAATCCACGTTAACATATACTCCCTCTATCCCATTAATTAGGATGTTTTTGGACACTAATGTAATGTCAAAAAACATCCTACATTATGGGACGGAGGGAGTACTATGTAGTAATATCGTCAACCAATTGACGCTGGAATCTCGCGGTATATCATAAGTTGGGTCTACGGAACACCATTATTTTGACAACAATGTGTTCTCATTGTTGCTAGCATTATACCCTAGTGGTATTCTGAACTTGAATAACCATTAGCTTCTTAGATATCCAGATAGTTAATTGTGTGGTCAGTTGATGTGAGGCAGCTATACCCCATGGTAGCAAACTATTTACCACTAACAATACATGAGATATTCTTAGAGGCAAGACCAGGGATCTAATGTGTTTATGTTTTCACACATACGCCTGAATTTTCCTTTGAATATCGTATTCAAGAACCATTGCAATTATGATATAGAAAAATAAACTTAATTATAAACACTGAAATAATATAGAACATTTTATTATTGCCTCTAGGGCATATTTCCAGCAAGGATAGCATGTTTTCATTAGGTATTAATGTTTTGGTCTGGTACTTTATGAAAGAAGTACCTTAATTACCATTAAATTTTATTAAGAACCCACAGAAACGAGAGGGTACGACCAAATGTGCAAGTTCATATTGAAGCAACTACATATGAAAATATATAACTACATTGAGTTGATGAATCTGAGTTAGATTATTATCACCATATGTTAACGTTGTTACATAATTGATTATATCCATACAACACCTCATTATTCATTCCAATGCCAACGCTTTTGATCATCATTTCTCTCTTTAACATAGTCTATACTTGGCAACTACTGATATTGCTACTTTCGTTACTTTACTGCAATCAAACTCCGAGTAATCCATCGCATTTTCTGTTAACAATTTTTTTGAGTACGTATGCGTTTTCAGGTGTGGTTGAATTAACAATTCAGTTGCTAAGGGTTATAAAATATTATTTGGCTCCCTTTGTCTTGAATCAATAAATCTGTGTTGTGATATTTGTGATGTGATCCCCTTCACCTGTGGGTTATCAGTCGACATGGACGTCTCGATAGGAAGAGATAGGACGGGAACGTCGAAATGCTATCGATTAGCATCGTGGAAGCTGGCGAATCCAGCAACGGGAACCACTAGAGACAGAAGCAGGAGGAACTGTGAATAATAAATGGTGTAGAACTTCATTGACATTTGGAGGTTGAGAGAGCCTATGTAGAAAAGAATCACAAGAAACAACTTCATACAATAGAAAAGTCTTACAATTGAAAGCACACGGTAACCATTGAATTAATTTTTATTGGTTCTAATGCTTAGTGGTATTGAAAAATTCAAAATTGTTAATGGTACTAACATATAAAGTAAAGTAAACAAATCCCACCCCTACTCGAGTAGTTACTCTAGTGTAGACCTGCGCATGGGCAGCCCAGCCCAAGCCCAAAAGCCCAACATATAATTGGGATCGGGCTCCGCTTTTTCACCCGAAGCCCAGCCAAAAAGCCCAAAAAAGCCTGAATGAGGGTAAAATAATAAATTTAATTAAAATGTGTATAATAATATATTAAAATGCTTAAAAATGATTAGTTTAAATTTAAAAGTGTACTGTTCACATTTCTCGGGTCAGGCCAGATTTCAGGCTTTGTCAAGCCCTGCTCGGCCTGGCATGGGGTATGATCAGACTTACTCGGGTGCATGGTGCAATAGAATGGCCTTTTATTCTCTTTATAATTTACTTTTCTGTTTTTTAAATGTGGTTTTGTATTTATACCTTTTATTTAGGTTACTATCAATTTTTTCCTTTGCATGCCCTCAACAATTTAGGAAATAATGTGCAAATATTTGAAATAAAATTTGCATTTGCAAAACAGCAAATGATATGTAATCATGTATAATATTGCATTTGAGTTGATGGGTTAGCACTTTTTTTAGGGATGATGGATTTATTTGAACTGTTGGTTTTTTTTCTTCTTCTAAATACGTGTAACTATGAATCCCTTTTCCAAAAATAATTCTGGAATAAATAAAACATTTAAAACTGTTGTTTTCCCCGTCCCCACATGTCAGCCTCCCGTCCTTTTCCCTCTACCCCTGCCATTGTACTAGCAGTGCCGCCGCACGCACGCGACTTGAGAAAGGGGGAGCTTGCGTGTCGCCGTCGACGTCACCACCACCGGCGATCTCCCAACGCCCCCTCTACCTCTCCACCTGCTGCTCACGCAGGCATTGCCGATTCATCGCCTTCGCCGGAGAAGGCGAGATATGGGGGCCGGCGCGGTGCTCGCGCTGCCGCTCCCTGCTGCTCACCTTTCTCTGACAATGCAAGCGAACCCAATCCTGATTCCTGACAAAGTACACATCAGCTGGCCAAATGCAGGCTTTTATCTTCAGGACCCTGAAGATATCGATCGGCCTTCAGGATCCGCAGCTGTTCTTCGTCTTCGACATTGGTTTCATCAGAGCGGAGGCCTGAATGGGTGGCACACTCACGACGTATCTGAGATGGCAAGCCGTGGCCGGAATGGAAGGAAGAGAATAGATTGCCATTGGTCTCTATATATAATGAATGAGGCATGAGCCATGTAGGGGCTCACCCTAGAGGACATCAAGACTCTCGTCGATTATGTAGAGTTCTGTTGACGGCACATAAGCCACCCATCTCCCCGAAAAGCTGATGCTTTTTTTTTCTGTGACCGATCAGTGTAAGGGGCATATATATGATCAGGCTGTCATGTCTGGATTATTGGCAGCAAACTCATCTGCACGAGCGTGTAGTAGTTTGATTTTCAGATCCAGATCATGATACCGATGAGTATGGTGAGACAACGAGAGACGAGGAGCTGGTTGCTGGTTGCTGATGGAAGGAACGGTTGACTTGGCGCTGGAGGTTCCAGGGACATGCTTATCTGGTGAGCATCTGATTGATATGCAAATTTTAGTTGCTTCATACTGCTAACTGTGACTGGCATGCTATTAATTGTAGGGAGCAATACCCTAGCATATTATTATAAGGAGCTTGTGATAGGCTCTCTTTTGCGATTCTATTGATCAGTAGCAATACTCTCTTAGATACAAGCTTTGGTTCGATTACACGAATGGCAGAGGAAGAACTAGGGTTCGAAGGGAAAAGGGAAAGTAGGTAGCCGCCGGTTCGTCCTTGATGCTCTAGATGCCTCTCTCAGGGAAGGCCAGGTGGTGTTAAGTAGGCCGCTCTCAGACATTGAGTTGTGGAAGCTGGCCCGCGAGCGGAGTGACCGTAAGGACGGCGATAGCCAGTACTACAGCAAAACCGAGCAGCACCTGGAGTCTTACACTCAGAACTATCAGAAGTTGCATCCGGATATTCCTGTTCCTGATATCGCCCAGTCTCAGATCGACGACATGGCGGTGGTGGCCATCCAGGGGAAGTCACATGACCGGTATCCGTGTTTCGATGGCTTGATCACTCCTTCGATCTCGTACACACGGCTTCGGGCTACCAACCCGAGCCAGTTAGAGAGTAGGGGGCGTTCGCAGACTCCCTTAGCCCGCCAGCATGCTGTAAGTACTTCTCCTTTATCTTCTTTCTCTCTAGCATTCTCAGTTTATTTTCAGCATCGCTCGCTTAGAAACAACCTAAATTATGTAGGCATATAAGGCCTTTGTCGAGCATAGGAATCTCGAGGTGCGAGAGTACTTGCAACGAGTGAAGGCAAAAAATGATTACAACCGTTAGATGATGACGGTTAGTTTTGCCCTCTTAAAACCAAGCTAAATTTTTGCATTTTCATTCCTTCTGACCTTCTAGTTTGCTTGTTTAACTAACATCCATGCAATGTTGGCGTCTTGGAGTAACCGCACGGATCCACCACAAATGGGACCCCCACCACCACCTGCGGGAGAACCCCCACACGTGCCCATGTTCGATGAATGGGTGGCATTAGGCAGTGATAGTCCGGTTAGTACATTTGCCTAACTACTGACAAACTAGTTCTCATTCATTCAACACTATCATATCATATTTACTGTTAGAAACTCTCTCAAACATGTAGGGGACCGGTGGCTCGACTCCTGCTTCGTCGACCCCGGTCACTCCGATCTGGCAGAGTGATGGTGGTCGTGGTGGCGGTTTTGGCGGAGGTGGTCTTGGCGGTGGTGGTTTTGGCGGAGGTGGTCTTAGCGGTGATGGTTTTGGCGGAGGTGGTCTTAGCGGTGGTGGTTTTGGCGACGGCGGTCTTGTTTGATGTCGATGATGATACCCGTGCATGTGGCCATCGTGACATACCGTACCTTTCATGTTCCTACTTATGTTTCATGTCTTGCACTACTTATGTTCATGAACTTTCACCGGTGATGATCTTTAGATGATGAACTTGAGTATGTTTAAATGATGATGATGAACTTGAGTATCTTTAGATGATGAACTGTCATATTTCTGCATAATGCCATATTTTCTGCTTTGAAATGCTGTGAAATGAACTGAAAAGGAGAAAACAGGGGGGGGGGGGACTATGCCTACGGCAAAGCCGTCGGCATATATGGCCCAGGACTTCCCAGCGCGTGCCACGTGGCAGGGCTATGCCTACGGCTAAGCCGTCAGCATAGATTTTCATCTATGCCGTAGGGCCCCTTCCGCCAAGAGGCACCAGGGGGCGACACGTGGCAGGGCAATGCCTACGGCAAAGCCGTCGGCATAGACAAATCTATGCCGACGGCTTTGCCGTAGGCATAGCCCTGCCACCACGAGGCACCACGGAAAGCCACGTGGCCGTCGGCATAGATTTCCACCTATGCCGACGGCAAAAGCCGTCGGCATATCCCTACCACGTGGCTTCCTGTGATTCGTCAGCGCTTTTGACGGCGCCGTCCGTTGCCGTCAGGCGAAAAACACTGCCGACGGCTAAACTATGCCGACGGCCGAGTGGCAGCCGCCAGCATAGGTCCCTATGCCGACGGCTATACTATGCAGACGGTCTGACAAGACTACACTGACGTGATCTACGCCGACGGGGCTATGACAACGACAGCCGTAGGCATAGATCTATGCCGACGGGAAATGACCTATGCCGACGGCCCAGGGCCGTCGGCATAGGCCGCGAGTCCGGTAGCGAAGGCCAAGTGGTGTTAAGTAGTAGCGCCCAGCTGGGCCTACTAGACCCATTTCGGCCCAGCCACTCTTTGGTTGATCTTGGCCTGTCTTAGAGGCCGGCCCTGTCCTGGCTCAGAGCTGGTGCTTCATAGGGCCGGCATGTCAGGCATGCAGACAGCTTGTGTTTGAGACATATCTCATGTGATGAAGACATAACAACCTCATAGCCTCGGGTTAGTGTGTCTGAAGTCTGAACTATGTATGTAAACCATTGAACTGAACAGCATCAGAGTTGAGTAATTTTGCCATTTTATACATAATAAATCCTGTAAAACGGCAGGTGCCAACCACTGGGTATTGGATCTGAGTATGTACCTAGCTATCTATAAGCTATGAGTATTCAGCAGAAAAACTCTGTTGCCCAACTCAAGTGCCGGCAATTGCTCCTCTTCAGTTACGGAATGCGCTGAGAGAAGCAAACACCTGCCAATGTTCGGCATTGCAAGTTGCTTTGACAAGAGCCAAAGTGTAGATTTGAAGTAACAAGACTGCCATTTTGTTTACAGCTGCAAGTAGTTTGATCACCCCTCAGTCCTCAGTAACAGGTGTAACCGTCTTCCCGGTCTACCTGAAATGTTCATGTGCTTTCTTTGCTGATTGGGTGTACCATGTACGACTGAATATTGACCTGAAAGCTGCGGTGTCTCCTCTTTTCGGAACCAAGTGCAGCTCTTGGATGGTGTCTACCCCAGTACGCACATTTTGCTCCCCTCATATATAGTGCAGAAGTAGAAGCACTTGCACATCTTTGCTACCTACAGACAACCGGAATCTTGTCAGTTGAAGTCCCGAGAGTTTGTCACCCATCTTCAAGGCAAGTTTATGCTGCTCTGCTGTTATCTTATCGTTTCATACATCTATGAAGAGTGTATGGGCCTGTCGAACGTGTCTTAATTGTTGGAGACAAACTCACGCACGAGGAACAATTTTCGTGTTGGATCTAGGTAGCTTGATCATGCATGCATGTGCATTAGCGTTACATGATGACTGTCCTCTCCATGCTTTGTCGCTGGCATTCTACAGCCGTGTCTTCATTGTTAGTGGCAAACTCATCTGCACCCCCAGGGCGGTTGGTGATTGCTGGTGTAAGGAATCACTGATTTAATCAGCATGTTGTTCCAGGCTGTGCTATCCGGTTCTGTTAACATCCTTTGTGGTGCTCCTATACAATGTGAGAAGGGGTAAGAAAGAGATCGAAATATATTACCAAAGTCTATCTACCATGCTTTGATGAGGCAAAATATTTCGCTTTTACAGGAGATATTTTTGGTATCAATGTGTTAAACATTAAGACATGCTATCTCTGGAAACCTATAATGCTCAATCCAATATTTATCTCCCATTAAACACCAACTAAAATTATGTTGAATATACCATCATACTAATTTTTTTCATCTGCGAATATGGATTATTGTTGTTATCAAGAACATTTAGATTTCATTTTTCCACTTGACCTACCCATCATCATTATTTTTATGATTTTATCAGCAATGCAAGCTTTATCATCTGAATAAATGTGAATATATATCTAAATATTAATTGAGCATATGAGGCCAGCATTTCCAACTATGAAGTGAATCTGGCTAGTTGATTTATGTGCAAGTAGAACCATCAGCCATGTGGCTTCGACCTGGCTTGTCCCACTCCCATGCATGAAGCATGATAAGTGAGATCCACTAAATAAGTTCAATCATGAATCTTATGGTAGGTGTAATGCAAACATAACCTACTAGTTTTATGGTAGGCCTAACATCATTGTTGTTATCATTTACCACGAAAATGTAACTTGTAACACAAACCTAATTAACAGAATCTAACAAATTATTGACATCATACACATTCCTTTTGTCATGCATATATTCATCACAAAGCCCCAAGAGATTATTATCAGTATCACAAAATCTGATATGGATCAAAACTTGTCTTTGTTTCTATACTTTCTGTACATTTGTACTGTATACTATATACATGGGAAAACTGTATCAAGATCGGCTCATCCTCAAAAAGGCGGATGCCAATCGCAGGGAGTAGAGTGATGTGGAGTATTTATGAGCTAAGAATGTTTAATAGAGAAACTCTGTTCTGGACTAATTTCCTGAACAGAATTCCTGCTCCATCCTGAAGATCTCCGATGCTGCACTCTAACTCCTGCAATTGTCCCTCCTCGCAAACAACGGCCTTCTTCTTGTAAAATGTCTTGCAGACAAGGGACTGCTTTGGCATTTCAATTTGCTTCGACAAGAGATGGAGTGTGGACTCCAGCAGAGAGATGCATATCTCTCTTGTGTTGGTCAATAGCATGACCATCTTGTCGGATGCAGCCTTCTTGGCAGTTTTCTTGAAGTGTTTCCTGGCCTTCTTCGTCAAGCAAGTAAAAGACTTGATCTTGGCTTGAGCAGCCGCATCATCTCCTTTTCTTAGAGCCAGTTGCAGCTCTTGGATGATGACCACCATCTCGGCGAAGGTCTCTTGCATGGTGCTGCAGAGATCTAAGAGCTCAACGGAGCATCCCATCTCTCCATCCAACATGTTCCTCTGCTGGGAGGAGCAAACTTGGTGGCTTGGTAGGCAAATAATCTCTTCAAGACCATCGTAGATATTTGCAAGACTCCTGAGACCATCGCACATCGCGCTGATGGAATTGGAGGAAGAGATGCTTGCTTCTAGGCTCTGGAGTTCTTGCTCGACTTGGGTCTCACTAACGTGAGGCCTAGAAGGCAAACTTGTCGATCTTTGGTGGAAAGCCATATCTGAGCTTGAAGCTTTTCTCTGTATTGTGGTTGAAGAGAGGAGGAACAGAAAATAATACTTCTTGGTTTGATGTGTCTACTGCTCTGCTCAGGCCTATTTATACATAAATGTACATGCAGTAGCATTTGATTGGTAGACATGAAGAATCACGCCATTACATCTCCCAGATGCTGTCTGCCATGCCTTGAGATTTGCCAGACGCATAGAGATCGCAACACTAAAGTCGTCTCGTGTTTAGTACATTGTTTTGTGCTACTGTCCAAACAATTGGCAGCAAGAACCAGCACCGCAGTTTCGTCTGATGGTGGATCTTTCTTGCATGCTCAGGCCATTATTTAATGGGTTGCTAACCTAGCATTTAGCTGTGACATACCTGTATTTAATAACGTGGGCACATTTGCAAATCACAGGTCAAAGCCTCGAGGTCGGAGCTGGCATGTTTAGGCCATGGTAGCAAGATCCATGTTAGGGGTTCAGCATATTATCCCCATTTTTTCAGATTGAGGCTTCCAGCCACCAACCGTGTGAGTAGCATGACCATTTCATATCTAACCATTGCTGAAATAAGATTTTTGATGTGTGCCCGTGGCCACCCTATTTTTTGTACAATCTTATTACCTCTTTAGTCATACTACTAATACTCCGGAATCAACATATTTTTTCTTTTGGTAAAGTTTGAAATAAGCATGTAAAGCATCGATTGTTGTTTGTGTATTGAGAATCATTTTATTGAAACAAACAAAAGGTTTGTGCACTGGCAATCATTTTATTGAAACGAAGAAAAGGTTTGTGCACTGGCAAGTTTAGATCAGGTCTTGCTCGGATTATTGTTAATACGTAGATCATGCAAAAAGTTGTGGTATCAAAGTAAATGTTTTTGTTGTTTTGTCGCCTTCAATGCTTGAATGATATAGATGTCATAGATGTTAAAATTTGAGTGCACTAATTCAGACTCTGTTGTATGAAACAAGAAATATATTCAATTGTAGTGCCAGACTGCACAACCATGTGGTAGTGGTGGAGAATCTGGATAATAGAACTGAATGATTCTGTTAAATACAGGTTGGAGTGATTCTGTTAAATGCAGGTTGGAACCATGTGACTTTGGTTTTGCATGTTCCATACATAAGGAACAAGATCCACTAACCATGGGCATAAAAATAAACTATACTGGGATCACAAACACATCTTCAAGGATGATGGATCAAAACTTTGGTTTCTCTTTCTGTTTCTATAGTATCATGTACATTTATACAGTGTAGTGTATACACATGGGAAAATTGTATGAAGATCAGCTATTCCTTAAAAGGCGGATGCCAATCGGAGGTCGTCAAGAGTGACTTGGGAGTATCTATGAGCTAAGGATGTTGAGTAGAGAAACTCTGCTCCGGACTAATTTCCTGAACAAATGTCCTGCTCCGCTCTCAAGATCTCCGATACTGCACTCTAACCCCGACAATTGCTCCTCCTTGCAAACAACTGCCCTCTTTTTGTGAAATGGCTTGAAAACAAGAGACTGTTTAGGCATCTCAATTTGCTTTGACAAGAGATGGATTGTGGACTCCAGCAGAGAGGCGGAGATCTCTCTGGCCTTGGCCAAGAGCATGACCATCCTGCAATCTGTAGGAGTCTTCTTCGTGTTTTTCTTGAAATGATTCTTGGCCTTCTTCGCCAAGCGGGTGTAAGATTGGATCTTAGCTTGAGCAGCTGCATCATCCCCTTTCCTTAGAGCCACTTGCAGCTCTTGGATGATGGCCTTCATCTCAACAAAGATCTCTTGCATGGCGCTGCAGAGATCTAGCAGCTCGAGAGAACCTTCCATTTCTCCATCCAACATGTTCCTCTGCTGGGAGGAGAAAACTTGGTGGCTTGGTAGGCAAATAATGTCTTCAAGACCATCGTAGATGCTTGCAAGACTCCTGAGACCATCGCACATGGTGCTGATGGAATTGGAGGAAGAGATGCTTGCTTCTAGGCTGTGGAGCTCTTGCTCGACTTGGGTCTCACTAACATGAGGCCTAGAAGGCAAACTTATCGATCTTTGGTGGAAAGCCATATCTGAGCTTGAAGCTTTTCTCTGTATGTATTGTGGTTGATGAAGAGTTGAAGAAGGAAGACTTCTTTGTTTGTTGTGTCTACTTCTCTGCTCAGGCCTATTTATACAGAAATGTACAAACAGTAGCATTTGATTGGTAGACATGAAGAATCATGCAATTACATCTCTCAGATGCTGTCTGCTATGCCTTGAGATTTTTTAAGCACAAGCATAGACATTGGAATCCTAAAGTCGTCTCATGTTTAGTACATTGTTTTATGTGTCTACTGTCCTTGAGATGGGTCATCACATTATTATGTTCCAGCAATTGGCAACAAGAACCAGCAATCGTGGATCTTGGCATAATTGCTTACCAAAGCCATTATTTAATGGATTGCTAACCTAGCATTTTGCTGTGGAATGCCATGTTTAGGCCATGGAAACAAGATCCATGTTAGTGGTTCAGCGTGTTATCTCTGTTTTTTCAGTTTGAGACTTTCAGCCACCCACCATTTCATATCTAACCATTACAGAAACAAGCTTTTGTTGCATGCCGTGTCCACCCTATTTTTTCGATGTTTACGTACAACCTTATTACCTCTTGGTCAAACTAACTGATTCTCGAACACTGTCATCTCTACTTTTGGTGAAGTTTGAAATAAGCATATAAAGCGTTGGTTGTTCTTTGTGTTTTGAGAATTATTATACGGAAAAGAACAAAGACTTTGCACACTAGCAAGTTTGGATTAGGTCTTGCTCAGATTATTGCTAATTCTGTAGAGTAAATGTTTTGTTATTATTTTGCCTTAAATGCTTAGATGATATAGATGTCGAGGATGATAAAATTTGAGCACTAATTTGGAATTTGTTGTATGAAACCAGAAATATAATTAATTGTAGTGCCAGACTGCACAACCATGTGGTAGTGGCGCTGGAGAATCTGGATAATAAAACTACAAGTTGGGACCGTGTTACTGTGATCCACTAACCAAGGTATAAATAAGTATACTGGGATCATAAGCACATCTTCAAGTATGAAATGGTCAAATGGATCAAAACTTTTGTTTCTCTTGCTATAGTATCAGGTACATTTCTACTGTATAGTGTATACATAGGGGGAAATTGTATATGAAGATCAGCTATTCCTTAAAAGGCGGATGCCAATCGAAGGGTGTCAAGAGTGTCTTGGAAGTATCTATGAGCTAAGGATGTTGAGTAGAGAAACTCTGCTATGCACTAATTTCCTGAACAGATGTCCTGCTCCGCTCTCAAGATCTATGATACTGCACTCTAGCTTTGACAGTTGCTCTTCCTTGCAAAAAACTGACTTCTTTCTGTGAAATGCCTTGGAAACAAGAGACTGTTTAGGCATTTCAATTTGTTTCGACAAGAGATGGAGTGTGGACTCTAGCAGAGAGACACAGATCTCTCTGGCCTTGGCGAAGAGCATGACCATCCTGTAGTCTGCAGAAATCTTCTTCGTGGTCTTCTTGATTATGATTCTTGGCCTTCTTCGCCAAGTGGGTGTAAGATTGGATACTGGCTTGAGCAGCCGCATCATCCCCTTTCCTTAGAGACACTTGCAGCTTATGGATGATGGCCTTCATCTCGGCGAAGACTCTTGCATGGTGCCACATAGATCTAGCAGCTCGAGAGAACTGTCCATTTCTCCATCCAAGAACTTCCTCTGCTGGTAGGCACAGACTTGGCTGCTTGGAAAGTGTAATGCAGCCCATAACCTAATAGTTTTAGTGTAGGCATAACATCATTGTTGTTTTCATTTACCACAAACATGTAACACAAACCTAATTAACAGAACCTAGCAAATACATGATGGATATACATCATACAGATTTCCTTTGTCATGCATATATTCATCTCAGAGCCCCAAGAGATTATAATCAGTATCACAAAATCTGATATGGATCAAAACTTTAGTCTTTGTTTCTATAATTTCTCTACATTTGTATTGTATACTATACACATGGGAAAACTGTATCAAGATCGGCTCATCCTCAAAAAGGCGGATGCCAATCGCAGGGCATAGAGTGATGTGGAGTATTTATGAGCTAAGAATGTTTAAAAGAGAAACTCTGTTCTGGACTAATTTCCTGAACAGAAGTCCTGCTCCATTCTGAAGATCTCCAATGCTGCACTCTAACTCCTGCAATTGCTCCTCCTCACAAACGACGGCCTTCTTCTTGTAAAATGCCTTGCAAACAAGAGACTGCTTTGGCATTTCAATTTGCTTCGACAAGAGATGGAGTGTGGACTCCAACAGAGAGATGCAAATCTCTCTTGCGTTGGTCAATAGCATAACCATCTTGTCGGACGCAACCTTCTTGGCAGTCTTCTTGAAATGTTTCCTGGCCTTCTTCGCCAAGCGAGTAAAAGACTGGATCTTGGCTTGAGCAGCCGCATCATCTCCTTTTCTTAGAACCACTTGCAGCTCTTGGATGATGACCACCATCTCGGCGAAGGTCTCTTGCATGGTGCTGCAGAGATCTAAGAGCTCAACGGAGCATCCCATCTCTCCATCCAACATGTTCCTCTGCTGGGAGGAGCAAACTTGGTGGCTTGGTAGGCAAATAATCTCTTCAAGACCATCGTAGATATTTGCAAGACTCCTGAGACCATCGCACATCGCGCTGATGGAATTGGAGGAAGAGATGCTTGCTTCTAGGCTCTGGAGTTCTTGCTCAACTTGGGTCTCACTGATGTGAGGCCTAGAAGGCAAACTTATCGATCTTTGGTGGAAAGCCATATCCGAGCTTAAAGCTTTTCTCTGTATTGTGGTTGAAGAGAGGAGGAGCAGAAAAGAACGCTTCTTGGTTTGATGTGTCTACTGCTCTGCTCAGGCCTATTTATACATAAATGTACATGCAGTAGCATTTGATTGGTAGACATGAAGAATCACGCCATTACATCTCCCAGATGCTGTCTGCTATGCCTTGAGATTTGCCAGACGCATAGAGATCGCAACACTAAAGTCGTCTCGTGTTTAGTACATTGTTTTGTGCTACTGTCCAAACAATTGGCAGCAAGAACCAGCAGCGTGGTTTCGTCTGATGGTGGATCTTTCTTGCATGCTCAGGCCATTATTTAATGAGTTGCTAACCTAGCATTTAGCTGTGACATACCTGTATTTAATAATGTGTTTTCCTTGGTGGGCAAATTTGCAAATCACAGGTCAAAGCCTCGAGGTCGGAGCTGGCATGTTTAGGCCATGGTAGCAAGATCCATGTTAGCGGTTCAGTATATTATCCCCATTATTTCAGATTGAGGCTTCCAGCCACCAACCGTGTGAGTAGCATGACCATTTCATATCTAACCATTGCTGAAATAAGATTTTTGATGTGTGCCCGTGGCCTCCCTATTTTTTGCAATTTTTTTGTACAATCTTATTACCTCTTTAGTCATACTACTGATACTCCGGAATCAGCATATTTTTTCTTTTGGTAAAGTTTGAAAAATAAGCATGTAAAGCATCGATTGTTGTTTGTGTATTGAGAATCATTTTATTGAAGCAAACAAATGGTTTGTGCACTGGCAATCATTTTATTGAAATAAACAAAGGGTTTGTGCACTTGCAAGTTTAGATCAGGCCTTGCTCGGATTATTGTTAATACGTAGAGCATGCAAAAAGTTGTGGTATTAAAGTAAATGTTTTTGTTATTTTGTCACCTTCAATGCTTGAATGATATAGATGTCATAGATGTTAAAATTTGAGTGCACTAATTCGGACTCTGTTATATGAAACAAGAAATATATTCAATTGTAGTGCCAGACTGCACAACCATGTGGCAGTGGTGGAGAATCTGGATAATAGAACTGAATGATTCTGTTAAATACAGGTTGGAGTGATTAGGTTAAATGCAGGTTGGAACCATGTGACTTTGGTTTTGCATGTTCCATACATAAGGAACAAGATCCACTAACCATGGGCATAAAAATAAACTATACTGGGATCACAAACACATCTTCAAGGATGATGGATCAAAACTTTGGTTTCTCTTTCTCTTTCTATAGTATCATGTACATTTATACAGTATAGTGTATACACATGGGAACATTGTATGAAGATCAGCTATTCCTTAAAAGGCGGATGCCAATCGGAGGTCGTCAAGAGTGACTTGGGAGTATCTATGAGCTAAGGATGTTGAGTAGAGAAACTCTGCTCTGGACTAACTTCCTGAACAGATGTCCTGCTCCGATCTCAAGATGTACGATACTGCACTCTAACTCTGACAATTGCTCTTCCTTGCAGAAAACTGACTTCTTTTTGTGAAATGCCTTGAAAACAAGAGACTGTTTAGGCATTTCAATTTGCTTCGACAAGAGACGGAGTGTGGACTCCAGCAGAGAGACAGAGATCTCCCTGGCCTTGGCCAAGAGCATGACCATCCTGCAATCTACAGAAGTCTTCTTCGCGGTCTTCTTGAAATGATTCTTGGCCTTCTTCGCCAAGCGGGTGTAAGACTGGATCTTGGCTTGAGTAGCTGCATCATCCCCTTTCCTTAGAGCCACTTGCAGCTCTTGGATGATGGCCTTCATCTCGGCGAAGATCTCTTGCATGACGCTGCAGAGATCTAGCAGCTCAAGAGAACCTTCCATTTCTCCATCCAACATGTTCCTCTGCTGGGAGGAGAAAACATGGTGGCTTGGTAGGCAAATAATCTCTTCAAGACCATCGTAGATGTTTGCAAGATTCCTGAGACCATCGCACATCATGCTGATGGAATTGGAGGAAGAGATGCTTGCTTCTAGGCTGTGAAGCTCTTGCTCGACTTGGGTCTCACTGACGTGAGGCCTAGAAGGCAAACTTATCGATCTTTGGTGGAAAGCCATATCTGAGCTTGAAGCTTTTCTCAGTATATATTGTGGTTGATGAAGAGTTGAAGAAAGGAACACTTATTTGTTTGATGTGTCTACTGCTCTGCTGAGGCCTATTTATACAGAAATGTAGAAGCAGTAGCATTTGATTGGTAGACACGAAGAATCATGCAATTACATCTCCCACATGCTGTCTGCTATGCCTTGACATTTTTTAAGCACAAGCATAGACATTGGAATCCTAAAGTCGTCTCATGTTTAGTACATTGTTTTATGTGTCTACTGTCCTTGCTATGGGCCATTACATTATTATGTTCCAGCAATTGGCAACAAGAACCAGCAGTCCAGTTTAGTCTGATGGTGGATCTTGGCATAATTGCTTACCAAAGCCATTATTTAATGGATTGCTAACCTAGCATTTTGCCGTGGAATGCCTGTATTTAATCAGGTGTTTTCTTTGGTGGGCACCCTTGCGAATCACAAGTTAAAGCTTCGATGATCAGAGCTGGCATGTTTAGGCCATGGAAACAAGATCCATGTTAGTGGTTCAGCGTGTTACCCTGTTTTTTCAGTTTGAGGCTTTCAGCCACCCACCATTTCATATCTAACGAGAAATGAGCTTTTGTTGTGTGCCCGTGTCCACCCTATTTTTTCCGATGTTTTCGTAACACCTTATTACCTCTTGGTCAAACTAACTGATTCTCGAACACTACCATCTCTACTTTTGGTAAAGTTTGAAATAAGCATATAAAGCATTGTTTGTTCTTTGTGTTTCGAGAATTATTATATGGAGAAGAACAAAGACTTTGCACACTGGCAGGTTTGGATTAGGTCTTGCTCAGATTATTGTTAATTCTGTAGAGTATTTTTTTGTTATTACGATGTTAAAATTTGAGCACTAATTTGGACTTTGTTGTATGAAACCAGAATTATAATTAATTGTAGTGCCAGACTGCACAGCCATGTGGTGGCGCTGGAGAATCTGGATAATACAACTGATTGATTCTGCAGACTACAAGTCTGGACCGTGTGACTTTGATCTGGCTTGTTTCATGCATAAGGGACAAGATCCACTAACCAAGGTTATCAAAATTAAGTATACTGGGAACACAAGCACATAAGTTCAAGTATGAAAAGGTCAAATGGATCAAAACTTTTGTTTCTCTTGCTACAGTATCATGTACATTTCTACTGTATAGTGTATACATAGGGGAAAATTGTATGAAGATCAGCTATTCCTTAAAAGGCGGATGCCAATCGAAGGGTGTCAAGAGTGTCTTGGAAGTATCTATGAGCTAAGGATGTTGAGTAGAGAAACTCTGCTCTGGACTAATTTCCTAAACAGGTGTGCTGCTCCACTCTCAAGATCTCCGATACTGCACTCTAACCCCAACAATTGCTCCTCCTTGCAAACAACTGACTTCTTTTTGTGAAATGCCTTGGAAACAAGAGACTGTTTAGGCATTTCAATTTGCTTCGACAAGAGATGGAGTGTGGACTCCAGCAGAGAGACGGAGATCTCTCTGGCCTTGGCCAATAGCATGACCATCCTGCAATCTGCAGAAGTCTTCTTCGCGGTCTTCTTCAAATGATTCTTGGCCTTCTTCGCCAAGCGGGTGTAAGATTGGATCTTCGCTTGAGTAGATGCCTCATCCCCTTTCCTTAGAGCCACTTGCAGCTCTTGGATGATGGCCTTCATCTCGGCGAAGATCTCTTTCATGGCGCTGCAGAGATCTAGCAGCTCGAGAGAACCCTCCATTTCTCCATCCAACATGTTCCTCTGCTGGGAGGAGCAAACTTGGTGGCTTGGTAGACAAACAATCTCTTCAAGACCATCGTAGATGCTTGCCAGACTCCTGAGACCATCGCACATCGTGCTGATGGAATTGGAGGAAGAGATGCTTGCTTCTAGGCTGTGGAGCTCTTGCTCGACTTGGGTCTCACTGACGCGAGGCCTAGAAGGCAAACTTATCGATCTTTGGTGGAAAGCCATATCTGAGCTTGAAGCTTTTCTCTGTATATATTGTGGTTGATGAAGAGTTGAAGAAAGGAACACTTCTTTGTTTGATGTGTGTACTGCTGTGATGAGGCCTATTTATACAGACATGTAGAAGCAGTAGCATTTGATTCGTAGACACGAAGAATCATGCAATTACATCTCCCAGATGCTGTCTGCTATGCCTTGAGATTTTTTAAGCACAAGCATAGAGATTGGAACCCTAAAGTCGTCTCATGTTTAGTACATTGTTTTATGTGTCTACTCTTCCTAAGATGGGCCATCACATTATTATGTTCCAGCAATTGGCAACAAGAACCAGCAGTCCAGTTTAGTCTGATGGTGGATCTTGGCATAATTGCTTACCAAAGCCATTGTTTAATGGATTGCTAACCTAGCATTTTGCCGTGGAATGCCTGTATTTAATCAGGTGTTTTCTTTGGTGGGCACCCTTGCGAATCACAAGTTAAAGCTTCGATGATCAGAGCTGGCATGTTTAGGCCATGGAAACAAGATCCATGTTAGTGGTTCAGCGTGTTATCCCTGTTTTTTCAGTTTGAGGCTTTCAGCCACCCACCATTTTATATCTAACCATTACATAAACAAGCATTTGTTGTGTGCCCGTAGCCACCCTATTTTTTCAATGTTTTGTACAATCTTATTACCTCTTGAACATACTAACTGATTCTCGAACATCCCCATATTTATTTTTGGTGAAGTCTGAAATAAGCATACAAAGCATTGATTGTTCTTTGTGCATTGAGAATTATTATACGAAAAGGAACAAAGACTTTGCACACTGGCAAGTTTGGATTAGGTCTTGCTCAGATTATTGTTAATCCTGCAGAGCAAATGTTTTTGTTATTACTTTGCCTGAAATGCTTAAATGATATACATGTCGACGATGTTAAAACTTGAGCACTAATTTGGACTTTGTTGTATGAAACCAGAAATATAATTAATTGTAGTGCCAGACTGCATAGCCATGTGGTGGTGGTGCTGGAGAATCTGGATAATAAAACTGATTGATTCTGCAAACTACAAGTTGGGACCGTGTGACTTTGATCTGGAATGTTTCATGCATAAGGGACAAGATCCACTAACCAAGGTTATCAAAATTAAGTATACTGGGATCACAAGCACATCTTCAAATATGAAATGGTCAAACGGATCAAAACTTTTGTTTTTCTTGCTATAGTATCATGTACATTTCTACTGTATAGTGTATACATAGGGGAAAATTGTATGAAGATCAGCTATTCCTTAAAAGGCGGATGCTAATCGAATGGTGTCAAGAGTGACTTGGGAGTATCTATGAGCTAAGGATGTTGAGTAGAGAAACTCTGCTCTGGACTAATTTCCTGAACAGATGTCCTGCTCCACTCTCAAGATCTATGATGCTGCACTGTAGCTTTGACAGTTGCTCTTCCTTGCAAAAAACTGACTTCCTTCTGTGAAATGCCTTGGAAACAAGAGACCGTTTAGGCATTTCAATTTGCTTCGACAAGAGATGGAGTGTGGACTCGAGCAGAGAGACAGAGATCTCTCTGGCCTTGGTCAAGAGCATGACCATCCTGCAATCTTCCGAAATCTTCTTCGTGGTCTTCTTGAAATGATTCTTGGCCTTCTTCGCCAAGCTGGTGTAAGATTGGATACTGGCTTGAGCAGCCGCATCATCCCCTTTCCTTAGAGACAGTTGCAGCTCTTGTATGATGGCCTTCATCTCGGCAAAGATCTCTTGCATGGTGCCACATAGATCTAGCAGCTCGAGAGAACCGTCCATTTCTCCATCCAACACCGTCCTCTGCTGGTAGGCACAGACTTGGCTGCTTGGAAGGCAGATGATCTCTTCGACGCCATTATAGATGTCTCCAAGCCTCCCAGACCCTCGCACATCATGCCGATGGTCGTGGAGGAAGAGATGCTTGCCTCTAGGCTCAACATCTCTTCTTCAATCTCGGTCCCGGTGGGGTGAGGCCTAGAAGGCAAACTTATCGATCTTAGGTGGAAAGCCATGTCTGATCTTGAAGCTTTTCTCTAATTTGTGGTTGAGGAGAGGAGCAGAAAAGAAGAGCTTATAGCTTGATGTATCTACCGTTCTGCTGACGCCTATTTATGCAGAAGGTATGTTCAAACATGTACTGTAGTATCTGAATGGTAGACATGAAGAATCATGCCATTGCATCTCCCAGATGCTGTCTACTATGCCTTGAGATCTGCCAGAAGCATGGAGATCAGAACACTAAAGTCATCTCATGTCTGCTACATTTTTTATTGTGTCTGGTGTCCTCGAGAAGAACCATCACATTGTCATGTTCCACTTATTGGCAGCATGACTAATTAAGAGGGGCATAGTTTGGTGGTGGATCTTGACATAATTGCACGCTGAAGCTATTATCTAGTGGAATGCTGCTCGCTACTGGCATGTTCTTCATTTAATCGGCTATTTTTTCTTTTGATGGATACTCATGATAACCACGGCCGGTGCCTCATAATTTGGAGCTGGCATTTTCATGTATCGGAAAACAAGATCCAATGCGCCTTTTATTTTGTTCAACATTGTGTCCCCATCTTTTCAGTTATATCGTATCAAACAATGACATAAACAAGGTTTTGAATTGTGACCTTGCTCACCAATCTCTTTTCAATGTTATGCGATGCTATTTCTTTTTGGTTATACTAATTGATTCTCAAACATCATTGTGGGTGAAGTTTGCCATCCTATCAGATTGTTTTTCTTTTTAGGTTATTTCTGTTGCTAGCCAAATTGTTCAGTTCTACGACTGAGGTCACTAGCCAAATGGCATAGATGCTAAACGAATCCTGTTTGCTAGTAATTTTGGAGCTTTCTGCCAGTATACAAGGTCTCGTAATAATTTGTAATGTTGGCACAAACGTAGTTACATAATAATTTGTTGCGCTCTGTAATCGTTTTCTTCCCTGCCTGTTTGGGTGTGTGTACTGTGTCTCTTCTACCTTCTCAATGGAATGAAACACAAGGCTTTTGCGTTTTCTCAACCCAAAAAAAAACGGTAGAATATGCTGCTTATTTTGAAGTCAGTGTTTTACCCAGGTCGGGTCATTGGTATGATGTAGTACAATTTAGAGCACACTTTAAAATTCTGCAACGCGTAAAGAAATGGAGTAATCTCCAATGGGTTATTTTGGGGGGTCGAATTTCTACAAGATTACATTGTTTTACAGTCTGTTTAAAGGATGGTCATTCCTTGGCTGAAATGGTGGCAATTAGAAGATTGGAGTATCTGGCAAATACTCCCAGCAAGAAATCAGGGCATTTGCAATTGCATATTAACTGCAGTCTACTGGTGCGGGAGAAAGTGAATTAGTGATGTCTATGTAGCACATATACTGACAGAATGTAAAATGAAACCAAATAAGTGGAAGATCTCGTAGTTGCAAAATCAACATGTTTCTTAGACAAATAAATGGTGATATTTCATAAGTAGAACATACTTTTGTTGCACTACAAGCACCCAGAATTGTTTTTAGTCATAAAGAGTGGGTGTGCACTGTTGGGGGCGATGCCGGACCAATCCCAACATGGAAGTATAAAAAAAAACCTATACATAAACATAAGTCTCAAATATCCTTCATGTTGAGCGCAGTGGAGTGTAGCAGAGTATTCTGAAAGGTGTGCAACTTCTGAAGGAGACAGAACTCAGATTCGTACCTTGTCTGGTCCATGGGTGCCTGGAGGGTGTTACCCGACAGTCAGGTAGTCATGCCAGTGCCAATCTCCCTACTGAAGTTGGCAAGTTACCGTGCTCATGGAGGCAGTGACTGAAACGTGGGGCATGGGATCGATTCGTCAAACTTTTGCAGCAGAGGATGTTCCCGTGGTCCTCATCATGCCGATATTTGAACAGAGTGAAGATTTGGTCCTGGAAACTACTTGGCACACAAAACTTGAGTGCATGATGTATCTCGCACCTTGATGATTCGCCAGCCTTGTCACCTGAAGTTTCACCCTGTGACTGGAAGCGAACCAGGATGGAATCAAGTATTGACAAGGTACAACAGACACAAAAGTGAAGGGTCCAAATGAAGATGATCCAGAGAATAGCAGTACACTCTTGGGGATTACCACAAAGCTATAACTAGAAGCTCGGTGAGTTAGTCCATGGGTTTTGATGGGATTTCGTTTATGACAATGTCATAAGTGAGCAGACCTACCCTCTATGGCTCACCGTATGAATGTTTCAAAAGCAAATTTGCATAACCCGCCCGTCAACGTCAATGTCATCACAACCACCCCAAGGAAACTTCAGTCAAGATTGGAGGGCAACCAAATTTGCATAAAATAATTGAAGGCCAAGGTCCTGATAATTACCTGATAGTACATAAAGTTCATATCGGGAACATGCGGCTACTAAAGCAGTCCACAAGTAGTAGCAGCTGGTGGTCGTGTGCCCGACCCACTGCCCACAGACTTGCACCCTGGTTTCCATCTTTCAGACTATCATATAGCAAAGTTAGCAACTGGTACAATTAAGTGGAGGCTCAGAATAAAACAACTTGGAAAGCTAGCACAGTGATGGCAGTGTGCATGAATGCCTTCACTAACATGCAGGAAGATTCTTGCCACGTACTTAAATTCAGACATGACTCGGATGAGATACATGCACCCACGTGATTAATCTAAAGTTAATTTAGTCGTGTGTATACACACACACACACACACACACACACACACACACAGAGAGAGAGCCATGTTTCCTGCAAGCAATGGCGCGCCCCAGTGGCAGCTTCTCATCATCATCCTCTACGCCGGCTGCTTCCTCCTCTCCTCGCCGCTCGATGCTCCTTGACATGTCGCCGCCGCAACGCCGCCACCCATCTCATTTAGCTTCAACTTCGCCAACTCATCCTCATACGATGCAAAATACCTCAATTTCTCGGGTGACGCGGCCGTGAACGACAGCTTGGTCAACCTTGCAGGCAACTCCATTGCAGCAGTGACTACCGGCGACCGCGGCTTAATGTCGTATGGGCCCCCGTGGCCTTTGTATGACAACACCACCCATGAGGTGGCGAGCTCATGCATGGATGGCTTCACGGGCATGCCCAGACCGGATGACTTCACGGCATCTTCTTCAAGAAATGCTAGGACACCATCAAAGATGACATTATGAGGGTCATACACATCTTTGAGTCCCTACATTCGGCAAATTTCCATTGGCTCAACTCCGCAAATGTGGTGCTTTTGCCCAAAGAGTGGTGCGGAGGGCATCTCCAACTACAAAACCATTAGTCTCATCCATGCTATCGATATTATTGCGAACGTGCTATCCATCAGCCTTGGCCCCCACATGGATGCCCTGGTCTCCAACGTGCAAAGTGCAATCATCAAGAGGGGAAGGATTCACGATAACTTTATGTACATCCGAACTTTGCCCGCTGGTTGCACAAGTGCGGGACCCCCACCCTACTCTTCAAGCTTGACATTCGCAAGGCCTTTGATTTGGTTAAGTGAGAGTACATCATTGATCTTCTACAAAGGAAAGGCTTCCTGACCAAGGTTCGGAATTGGATCACCGTGCTTTTCTGCACATCTTCATCGCGGATCCTCTTGA